>NW_026280638.1:0-4084 GCF_023373465.1 Oncorhynchus keta
ATTTACATTTACATTTAAGTCATTTAGCAGACGCTCTTATCCAGAGCGACTTACAAATTGGTGCATACACCTTATGACAACCAGTGGAACAGCCACTTGCATCTAAATCTTGTTGGGGGAGAAGGATTACTTACCCTTACTTACCCTATCCTAGGTATTCCTTGAAGAGGTGGGGTTTCAGGTGTCTCCGGAAGGTGGTGATTGACTCCGCTGTCCTGGCGTCGTGAGGGAGTTTGTTCCACCATTGGGGGCCAGAGCAGCGAACAGTTTTGACTGGGCTGAGCGGGAACTGTACTTCCTCAGTGGTAGGGAGGCGAGCAGGCCAGAGGTGGATGAACGCAGTGCCCTTGTTTGGGTGTAGGGCCTGATCAGAGCCTGGAGGTACTGAGGTGCCGTTCCCTCACAGCTCCGTAGGCGAGCACCATGGTCTTGTAGCGGATGCGAGCTTCAACTGGAAGCCAGTGGAGAGAGCGGAGGAGCGGGTGACGTGAGAGAACTTGGGAAGGTTGAACACCAGACGGGCTGCGGCGTTCTGGATGAGTTGTAGGGGTTTAATGGCACAGGCAGGGAGCCCAGCCAACAGCGAGTTGCAGTAATCAAGACGGAGATGACAAGTGCCTGGATTAGGACCTGCGCCGCTTCCTGTGTGAGGCAGGGTCGTACTCTGCGGATGTTGTAGAGCATGAACCTACAGGAACGGGACACCGCCTTGATGTTAGTTGAGAACGTCAGGGTGTTGTCCAGGATCACGCCAAGGTTCTTAGCGCTCTGGGAGGAGGACACAATGGAGTTGTCAACCGTGATGGCGAGATCATGGAACGGGCAGTCCTTCCCCGGGAGGAAGAGGAGCTCCGTCTTGCTGAGGTTCAGCTTGAGGTGGTGATCCGTCATCCACACTGATATGTCTGCCAGACATGCAGAGATGCGATTCGCCACCTGGTCATCAGAAGGGGGAAAGGAGAAGATTAATTGTGTGTCGTCTGCATAGCAATGATAGGAGAGACCATGTGAGGTTATGACAGAGCCAAGTGACTTGGTGTATAGCGAGAATAAGAGAGGGCCTAGAACAGAGCCCTGGGGGACACCAGTGGTGAGAGCGCGTGGTGAGGAGACAGATTCTCGCCACGCCACCTGGTAGGAGCGACCTGACAGGTAGGACGCAATCCAAGCGTGGGCCGCGCGGAGATGCCCAACTCGGAGAGGGTGGAGAGGAGGATCTGATGGTTCACAGTATCGAAGGCAGCCGATAGGTCTAGAAGGATGAGAGCAGAGGAGAGAGAGTTAGCTTTAGCAGTGCGGAGCGCCTCCGTGATACAGAGAAGAGCAGTCTCAGTTGAATGACTAGTCTTGAAACCTGACTGATTTGGATCAAGAAGGTCATTCTGAGAGAGATAGCGGTAGAGCTGGCCAAGGACGGCACGCTCAAGAGTTTTGGAGAGAAAAGAGAGAAGGGATACTGGTCTGTAGTTGTTGACATCGGAGGGATCGAGTGTAGGTTTTTTCAGAAGGGGTGCAACTCTCGCTCTCTTGAAGACGGGAGGGACGTAGCCAGCGGTCAGGGATGAGTTGATGAGCGAGGTGAGGTAAGGGAGAAGGTCTCCGGAAATGGTCTGGAGAAGAGAGGAGGGGATAGGGTCAAGCGGGCAGGTTGTTGGGCGGCCGGCCGTCACAAGACGCGAGATTTCATCTGGAGAGAGAGGGGAGAAAGAGGTCAGAGCATAGGGTAGGGCAGTGTGAGCAGAACCAGCGGTGTCGTTTGACTTAGCAAACGAGGATCGGATGTCATCGACCTTCTTTTCAAAATGGTTGACGAAGTCATCTGCAGAGAGGGAGGAGGGAGGGGGGAGGATTCAGGAGGGAGGAGAAGGTGGCAAAGAGCTTCCTAGGGTTAGAGGCAGATGCTTGGAATTTAGAATGGTAGAAAGTGGCTTTAGCAGCAGAGACAGAGGAGGAAAATGTAGAGAGGAGGGAGTGAAAGGATGCCAGGTCCGCAGGGAGGCGAAGTTTTCCTCCATTTCCGCTCGGCTGCCCGGAGCCCTGTTCTGTGAGCTCGCAATGAGTCGTCGAGCCACGGAGCGGGAGGGGAGGACCGAGCCGGCCTGGAGGATAGGGGACATAGAGAGTCAAAGGATGCAGTAAGGGAGGAGAGGAGGGTTGAGGAGGCAGAATCAGGAGATAGGTTGGAGAAAGTTTGAGCAGAGGGAAGAGATGATAGGATGGAAGAGGAGAGAGTAGCGGGGGAGAGAGAGCGAAGGTTGGGACGGCGCGATACCATCCGAGTAGGGGCAGTGTGGGAAGTGTTGGATGAGAGCGAGAGGGAAAAGGATACAAGGTAGTGGTCGGAGACTTGGAGGGGAGTTGCAATGAGGTTAGTGGAAGAACAGCATCTAGTAAAGATGAGGTCAAGCGTATTGCCTGCCTTGTGAGTAGGGGGGGAAGGTGAGAGGGTGAGGTCAAAAGAGGAGAGGAGTGGAAAGAAGGAGGCAGAGAGGAATGAGTCAAAGGTAGACGTGGGGAGGTTAAAGTCGCCCAGAACTGTGAGAGGTGAGCCGTCCTCAGGAAAGGAGCTTATCAAGGCATCAAGCTCATTGATGAACTCTCCGAGGGAACCTGGAGGGCGATAAATGATAAGGATGTTAAGCTTGAAAGGGCTGGTAACTGTGACAGCATGGAATTCAAAGGAGGCAATAGACAGATGGGTAAGGGGAGAAAGAGAGAAAGACCACTTGGGAGAGATGAGGATCCCGGTGCCACCACCCCGCTGACCAGAAGCTCTCGGGTGTGCGAGAACACGTGGGCGGACGAGGAGAGAGCAGTAGGAGTAGCAGTGTTGTCTGTGGTGATCCATGTTTCCGTCAGTGCCAAGAAGTCAAGGGACTGGAGGGAGGCATAGGCTGAGATGAACTCTGCCTTGTTGGCCGCAGATCGGCAGTTCCAGAGGCTACCGGAGACCTGGAACTCCACGTGGGTCGTACGCGCTGGGACCACCAGATTAGGTGGTCGCGCCACGCGGTGTGGAGCGTTTGTATGGTCTGTGCAGAGAGGAGAGAACAGGGATAGACAGACACATAGTTGACAGGCTACAGAAAAGGCTACGCTAATGCAAGGAAATTGGAATGACAAGTGGACTACACGTCTCGAATGTTCAGAAAGTTAGGCTTACGTAGCAAGAATCTTATTGACTAAAATGATTAAAATGATACAGTACTGCTAAAGTAGGCTAGCTGGCAGTAGCTGCGTTGTTGGCACTACACTAATCAAGTCGTTCCGTTGAGTGTAATAATTTCATACTGTACCTGCTGTTGAAGTTGGTGCAGTAGCTATATTAACAGGTATAACAGGTATATTTACCTGGTATTGTAGGTATAGTAACATACCTGTTGGTACAGAAGGCCTTTCACCCCTCTCCCTTCTTATCTTCGTTCTTCTCCTCATCGTTGCTCCATCCATTCCTCTTCCTCCTTTCACCCCTCTCCCTTCTCATCCTCGTTCTTCTCCTCATCTTGCTCCATCCATTCCTCTTCCTCCTTTCACCCCTCTCCCTTCTCATCCTCGTTCTTCTCCTCATCTTTGCTCCATCCATTCCTCTTCCTCCTTTAGCTTCTTCTCTTCCTCCTCCTGTTACTCCCTTCCTCTTCCTCCTCTCTCTACTCCAACAGGTATGTTCATATACAGATGTAAGATCTTACTATGATCACTCTGTTGCAGGAGAACTTTCCTGTAATGCAGGAAATTTAAAAATTGTAGTTTATTTGCAGTTACAAAAAGGCATCTGAAGTTTGTAATTTCCACATCAAAATTTCAGACTTGATTTTTCCTTATAAAAAATATATCAACACCTATAAAAATTACCATTAATTACACCTCCCTAATATTGAGTTGCATGCCCTTTTGCCCCCAGAACAGCCTCAATTCATCAGGGCATGGAATCTACAAGGTGTCGAAAGCATTCCACAAGGATGCTGGCACATGTTGACTCCAATGCTTCTCACAGTTGTGTCAAGCTGACAAGGTACAAATCTGTCATCCTGCCCCTGAACAGGCAGTTAACCCACTGTTCCTAGGCCGTCATTGAAAATAAGAA
>NW_026280639.1:0-2244 GCF_023373465.1 Oncorhynchus keta
CTCCTCTTTCTATAAACATCTTGTATCACATCTTGTATCACATCTTACATTTACATTTACATTTAAGTCATTTAGCAGACGCTCTTATCCAGAGCGACTTACAAATTGGTGCATGCACCTTATGACATCCAGTGGAACAGCCACTTGCATCTAAATATTTTTTTTTTTGGGGGAGAAGGGGGGTGAGAAGGATTACTTACCCTTACTTACCCTATCCTAGGTATTCCTTGAAGAGGTGGGGTTTCAGGTGTCTCCGGAAGTGTATCACATCTTCTCTTTCCTATGTATAACACTAATTCATTATATTTTTTATTTAATGAAATAACTTAGGCTGTTCTTGTCTATTACTGTTCTGTAGTTTGTCATGTTGCCTGTGCAGTAGCTAACGGGGATCCTAATAAACTAAAGGAAACACGCCACACTACTCTGCAGGACAGAGACAGACAATCAGACAGCAAGATAACAGGTCTTACGTAACATGTTTTCGTTAACAGGTTTAAGTTAGCAGGTTTAAGTTAGCTGGACTCGCCACATACTGCAGGTTGATGCTGGCAGTACTGCCGTAGCAGAGGTCAAGCAAACTGATTGGCCGATTGAGCAGAGATCCCCTACACACACACACACACACACACACACACACACACACACACACACACACACACACACACACACACACACACACACACACACACACACACACACACACACACACACACACACAGAGTGGGTGTGACATTGGCATGATATTCCCAACAGATCAAAGAAAATGGAATATATCTATAATACAAATAACAAGTGAGGCCAGAGGGTGGGAGAGAGGAAGAGCGATATATAGAGGGAGGGAGAGAGGAAGAGAGAGAGAGAGAGAGAGAGGGGGAAATAAAGAAAGAAAGAGAGAGAGAGAGAGAGAGAGAGAGAGAGAGGGGGAAATAAAGAAAGAAAGAGAGAGAGAGAGAGAGAGAGAAGAGAGAGAGAGAGAGAGAGAGAGAGAGAGAGAGAGAGAGAGATTATTTGAGACAGAAACCAGGACAGTTGAGCCCAACAGGCATACAGAGAGTAAAGCCTATTAACAGGATTTTAAATGATGCTACTAACACCTACTGCATGTCAATAAGTTGAAGCCATAGCCACAGAAGACAGCACACACACACAAATGCACACACACAAACGCATGCACATGCTAACTAAAACATAGCCTATAGGTATGTATCATGGTGCCGGAGAAAATGGCTGACGTTTTACATGCTCCTAACCGAATGGGTTTTTTGTTAGTTTTTTTCTGTTGTTTTTTTAATGTTGTTTGTAACTTCTTTTTTTTAACTTAATATTGCTGCTACTGTCTCTTACAACCAAAAATAACTTCTGAACATCAGAACAGCGATTGCTCAGCACGTCCGACGAGCCCGACGTGAAGGACATACTGCTTCACCGGAAACAGGCCCAAATCCCCCGACGGAGGTTGGGCTGCCTTCTGAGAATTCGTAGGCGAAAACCCCACTGCCTTCCATTCTACTAACTAACATGTAATCATTGGAAAATAAAATCGAGGACCTACGAGGAAGATTAATCTTCCAACGGGACATTAAAAACTGTGATATCTTATGTTTCACGGAGTTGTGGGTCAATTACGACGTTATCAACATACAGCTGGCTGGTTATACGCTGTATCGGTAGGATAGAACAGAGCCGTCTGGTAAGACAAGGGGGGGAAGACTATGTGTATATGTAAACAACAGCTGGTGCACGATATCTAAGGAGGTCTCAAGGTTTTGCTCGCCTGAGATAGTGTGGTCTACAGCTTATCATGAGATACTCTCTCTACCTAGAGAGTTTTCACCTGTACTTTTCGTAGATGTCTACATACCACCACAGACCGACGCTGGCACTAAGACCGCACTCAATGAGCTGTATTCCGCCATAAGCAAACAGGAAAACGTTCATCCAGAGGCGGCACTCCTAGTGGCCGGGGACTTAAATGCAAATAAACTTTTATCAGTTTGACAGTTTTATCAGTTTCTATCAGCATGTTAAATGTGCAACCAGAGGGAAAACAATTCTAGACCACCTTTACTCCACACACAGAGATTAATACAAAGCTCTCCCTTGCCCTCCATTTGGAACTCTGACCATAATTCTATCCTCCTGATTCCTGCTCACAAGCAAAAAATGAAAGCAGGAAGCACCAGTGACTCAGTCAATATAAAAGTGGTCGGGTGAAGCAGATGCTAAGCTACAGGTGTCACG
>NW_026280640.1:0-59163 GCF_023373465.1 Oncorhynchus keta
TCTGATCTACAGGCCCTGGTCTCCACAGGGACAGGCTGATATCCTATATATATCTGATCTAAGGGCCCTGTCTAACAGGGACAGGCTGATATCCCATATATATCGGACCTAAGGGCCCTGGTCTAACAGGGACAGGCTGATATCCCATATATCTGATCTACGGGCCCTGGTCTAACAGGGACAGGCTGATATCCCATTTTATATCTGATCTACGGGCCCTGGTCTAACGGGGACATCCCATTTTATATCTTTATCGACTAACGGGGACTGAAATCCCTGATCTACGGGCCCTGGTCTAACAGGGACAGGCTGATATCCCATTATATATCATTGGATCTACAGGTTCTGGTCTAACGGGGACAGGCTGATATCCGATATATATCTGATCTACGGGCCCTGGTCTAATGGGGACAGGCTGATATCCCATATATATCTGATCTACGGGGCCCTGGTCTAACAGGGACAGGCTGATATCCCATAAATATCTGATCTACGGACCCTGGTCTACGGGCCCTGGGGACAGGCTGATATCCCATATATATCTGATCTACGGGCCCTGGTCTAACGGGACAGGCTGATATCCAATATATATCTGGATCTAAGGGCCCTGGTCTAACGGGGACAGGCTGATATCCCATATATATCTGATCTACGGGCCCTGGTCTAAAGGGGACAGGCTGATATCCCATATATCTGATCTACGGGCCCTGGTCTAACAGGGACAGGCTGATATCCAATATATATCTGATCTACGGGCCCTGGTCTAACAGGGACAGGCTGGGATCTACGGGCCCTGGTCTAACAGGGACAGGCTGATATCCATATATATCTGATCTACGGGCCCTGGTCTAACAGGGACAGGCTGATATCCCATATATATCTGATCTACGGGCCCTGGTCTAACAGGGACAGGCTGATATCCCATATATATCTGATCTACGGGCCCTGGTCTAACGGGGACAGGCTGATATCCCATATATATCTGATCTACGGGCCCTGGTCTAACAGGGACAGGCTGATATCCCATATATATCTGATCTACGGGCCCTGGTCTAACAGGGACAGGCTGATATCCCATGTATATCTGATCTGACGGGCCCTGGTCTAACAGGGACAGGCTGATATCCCATATATATCTGATCTACGGGCCCTGGTCTAACAGGGACAGGCTGATATCCCATTTATATCTGATCTAAAGGGGACAGGGATATCCCCTGGTCTAACAGGGACAGGCTGATATCCGATATATATCTGATCTACGGGCCCTGGTCTAACAGGGACAGGCTGATATCCCATATATATCTGATCTACAGGCCCTGGTCTAACGAGGGACAGGCTGATATCCCATATATATCTGATCTACGGGCCCTGGTCTAACAGGGACAGGCTGATATCCGATATATATCTGATCTACGGGCCCTGGTCTAACAGGGACAGGCTGATATCCCATATATATCTGATCTACGGGCCCTGGTCTAACGGGGGACAGGCTGATATCCCATATATATCTGATCTACGGGCCCTGGTCTAACAGGGACAGGCTGATATCCCATATCTGACCGAAGGGCCCTGGTCTAACAGGGACAGGCTGATATCCCATATATATCTGATCTACGGGCCCTGGTCTAACGGGGACAGGCTGATATCCCATTTTATATCTGAAATACGGGCCCTGGTCTAACGGGGACAGGCTGATATCCCATTTTATATCTGACCTACGGGCCCTGGTCTAACAGGGACAGGCTGATATCCCATATATATCTCATATACAAGCCCTGGTCTAACAGGGACAGGCTGATATCCAATATATATCTGATCTACGGGCCCTGGTCTAACAGGGACAGGCTGATATCCGATATATATCTGATCTACGGGCCCTGGTCTAACGGGGACAGGCTGATATCCGATATATATCTGATCTATGGGCCCTGGTCTAACAGGGACAGGCTGATATCCCATATATATCTGATCTACGGGCCCCGGTCTAACGGGGACAGGCTGATATCCCATATATCTGATCTACGGGCCCTGGTCTAACAGGGACAGGCTGATATCCCATGTATATCTGATCTACGGGCCCTGGTCTAACAGGGACAGGCTGATATCCCATATATATCTGATCTACAGGCCCTGGTCTAATGGGGACAGGCTGATATCCCATATATATCTGATCTACGGGACCTGGTCTAACGGGGACAGGCTGATATCCCATATATATCTGATCTACGGGCCCTGGTCTAACGGGGACAGGCTGATATCCCATATATATCTGATCTACGGGCCCTGGTCTAACAGGGACAGGCTGATATCCAATATATATCTGATCTACGGGCCCTGGTCTAACAGGGACAGGCTGATATCCGATATATATCTGATCTACAGGCCCTGGTCTAACAGGGACAGGCTGATATCCTATATGTATCTGATGTACGGTCCCTGGTCTAACAGGGACAGGCTGATATCCCATATATATCGGACCTAAGGGCCCTGGTCTAACAGGGACAGGCTGATATCCCATATATATCTGATCTACGGGCCCTGGTCTAACAGGGACAGGCTGATATCCTATATATATCTGATCTACGGGCCCTGGTCTAACAGGGACAGGCTGATATCCGATATATATCTGATCTACGGGCCCTGGTCTAACAGGGACAGGCTGATATCCCATTTTATATCTTATCTACAGGCCCTGGTCTAACGGGGACAGGCTGATATCCCATATATATCTGATCTACGGGCCCTGGTCTAACGGGGACAGGCTGATATCCCATATATATCTGATCTACGGGCCCTGGTCTAACAGGGACAGGCTGATATCCAATATATATCTGATCTACGGGCCCTGGTCTAACAGGGACAGGCTGATATCCGATCTACGGGCCCTGGTCTAACGGGGACAGGCTGATATCCGATATATATCTGATCTACGGGCCCTGGTCTAACGGGGACAGGCTGATATCCCATATATATCTGATCTACGGGCCCTGGTCTAACAGGGACAGGCTGATATCCCATGTATATCTGATCTACGGGCCCTGGTCTAACAGGGACAGGCTGATATCCCTTATATATCTTATCTACGGGCCCTGGTCTAAAGGGGACAGGCTGATATCCGATATATATCTGATCTACGGGCCTTGGTCTAACAGGGACAGGCTGATATCCCATATATATCTGATCTACAGGCCCTGGTCTAACGGGGACATGCTGATATCCCATATATATCTGATCTACGGGCCCTGGTCTAACAGGGACAGGCTGATATCCGATATATATCTGATCTATGGGCCCTGGTCTAACGGGGACAGGCTGATATCCGATATATATCTGATCTATGGGCCCTGGTCTAACAGGGACAGGCTGATATCCCATATCTGACCGAAGGGCCCTGGTCTAACAGGGACAGGCTGATATAGCATATATATCTGATCTACGGGCCCTGGTCTAACGGAGACAGGCTGATATCCCATATATATCTGATCTACGGGCCCTGGTCTAACAGGGACAGGCTGATATCCCATGTATATCTGATCTACGGGCCCTGGTCTAACAGGGACAGGCTGATATCCCTTATATATCTGATCTACGGGCCCTGGTCTAAAGGGGACAGGCTGATATCCCATTTATATCTGATCTACGGGCCCTGGTCTAACAGGGACAGGCTGATATCCGATATATATCTGATCTACGGGCCCTGGTCTAACAGGGACAGGCTGATATCCCATATATATCTGATCTACAGGCCCTGGTCTAACGGGGACAGGCTGATATCCCATATATATCTGATCTACGGGCCCTGGTCTAACAGGGACAGGCTGATATCCGATATATATCTGATCTACGGGACCTGGTCTAATGGGGACAGGCTGATATCCCATATATATCTGATCTACGGGCCCTGGTCTAACGGGGACAGGCTGATATCCCATATATATCTGATCTACGGGCCGTGGTCTAACAGGGACAGGCTGATATCCCATATCTGACCGAAGGGCCCTGGTCTAACAGGGACAGGCTGATATAGCATATATATCTGATCTACGGGCCCTGGTCTAACGGGGACAGGCTGATATCCCATTTTATATCTGAAATACGGGCCCTGGTCTAACGGGGACAGGCTGATATCCCATTTTATATCTGACCTACGGGCCCTGGTCTAACAGGGACAGGCTGATATCCCATATATATCTCATATACAAGCCCTGGTCTAACAGGGACAGGCTGATATCCAATATATATCTGATCTACGGGCCCTGGTCTAACAGGGACAGGCTGATATCCGATATATATCTGATCTACGGGCCCTGGTCTAACGGGGACAGGCTGATATCCCATATATATATCTGATCTATGGGCCCTGGTCTAACAGGGACAGGCTGATATCCCATATATATCTGATCTACGGGCCCCGGTCTAACGGGGACAGGCTGATATCCCATATATCTGATCTACGGGCCCTGGTCTAACAGGGACAGGCTGATATCCCATGTATATCTGATCTACGGGCCCTGGTCTAACAGGGACAGGCTGATATCCCATATATATCTGATCTACAGGCCCTGGTCTAACGGGGACAGGATGATATCCCATATATATCTGATCTACGGGCCCTGGTCTAATGGGGACAGGCTGATATCCCATATATATCTGATCTACAGGCCGTGGTCTAACAGGGACAGGCTGATATCCCATATCTGACCGAAGGGCCCTGGTCTAACAGGGACAGGCTGATATAGCATATATATCTGATCTACGGGCCCTGGTCTAACGGGGACAGGCTGATATCCCATTTTATATCTGAAATACGGGCCCTGGTCTAACGGGGACAGGCTGATATCCCATTTTATATCTGACCTACGGGCCCTGGTCTAACAGGGACAGGCTGATATCCCATATATATCTCATATACAAGCCCTGGTCTAACAGGGACAGGCTGATATCCCATATATATCTGATCTACGGGCCCTGGTCTGACGGGGACAGGCTGATATCCCACATATATCTGATCTACGGGCCCTGGTCTAACAGGGACAGGCGGATATCCCATATCTGACCGAAGGGCCCTGGTCTAACAGGGACAGGCTGATATAGCATATATATCTGATCTATGGCCCCTGGTTTAATGGGGACAGGCTTATATCCCATATATATCTGATCTACGGGCCCTGGTCTAACAGGGACATGGTAATATCCCATATATATCTGATCTACGGGCCCTGGTCTAACAGGGACAGGCTGATATCCCATATATATCTGATCTACGGGCCCTGGTCTAACAGGGACAGGCTGATATCCCATATATATCGGACCTAAAGGCCCTGGTCTAACAGGGACAGGCTGATATCCCATATATATCTGATCTACGGGCCCTGGTCTAACGGGGACAGGCTGATATCCCATATATATCTGATCTACGGGCCCTGGTCTAACAGGGACAGGCTGATATCCCATATATATCTGATCTACGGGCCCTGGTCTAACAGGGACAGGCTGATATCCCATATATATCGGATCTACGGGCCCTGGTCTAACAGGGACAGGCTGAAATCCCATATATATCGGACCTAAAGGCCCTGGTCTAACAGGGACAGGCTGATATAGCATATATATAGGACCTAAAGGCCCTGGTCTAACAGGGACAGGCTGATATCCCTTATATATCTGATCTACGGGCCCTGGTCTAACGGGGACAGGCTGATATCCCATATATATCTGATCTACGGGCCCTGGTCTAACGGGGACAGGCTGATATCCCATATATATCTGATCTACGGGCCCTGGTCTAACGGGGACAGGCTGATATCCCATATATATCTGATCTACAGGCCGTGGTCTAACAGGGACAGGCTGATATCCCATATCTGACCGAAGGGCCCTGGTCTAACAGGGACAGGCTGATATAGCATATATATCTGATCTACGGGCCCTGGTCTAACGGGGACAGGCTGATATCCCATTTTATATCTGAAATACGGGCCCTGGTCTAACGGGGACAGGCTGATATCCCATTTTATATCTGACCTACGGGACCTGGTCTAACAGGGACAGGCTGATATCCCATATAAATCTCATATACAAGCCCTGGTCTAACAGGGACAGGCTGATATCCCATATATATCTGATCTACGGGCCCTGTTCAGACGGGGACAGGCTGATATCCCATATATATCTGATCTACGGGCCCTGGTCTAACAGGGACAGGCGGATATCCCATATCTGACTGAAGGGCCCTGGTCTAACAGGGACAGGCTGATATAGCATATATATCTGATCTACGGGCCCTGGTCTAACGGGGACAGGCTGCTATCCCATTTTATAGCTGACCTACGGGCCCTGGTCTAACAGGGACAGGCTGATATCCCATATATATCTGATCTATGGCCCCTGGTTTAATGGGGACAGGCTTATATCCCATATATATCTGATCTACGGGCCCTGGTCTAACAGGGACATGGTAATATCCCATATATATCTGATCTACGGGCCCTGGTCTAACAGGGACAGGCTGATATCCCATATATATCTGATCTACGGGCCCTGGTCTAACAGGGACAGGCTGATATCCCATATATATCGGATCTAAAGGCCCTGGTCTAACAGGGACAGGCTGATATCCCATATATATCTGATCTACGGGCCCTGGTCTAATGGGGACAGGCTGATATCCCATATATATCTGATCTACGGGCCCTGGTCTAACAGGGACAGGCTGATATCCCATATATATCTGATCTACGGGCCCTGGTCTAACAGGGACAGGCTGATATCCCATATATATCGGATCTACGGGCCCTGGTCTAACAGGGACAGGCTGAAATCCCATATATATCGGACCTAAAGGCCCTGGTCTAACAGGGACAGGCTGATATCCATATATATATATATCGGGGACCTAAGGCCCTGGTCTAACAGGGACAGGCTGATATCCCCTATATATCTGATCTACAGGCCCTGGTCTAACGGGGACAGGCTGATATCCCATATATATCTGATCTACAGGCCCTGGTCTAACGGGGACAGGCTGATATCCCATATATATCTGATCTACAGGCCCTGGTCTAACGGGGACAGGCTGATATCCCATATATATCTGATCTACGGGCCCTGGTCTAACGGGGACAAGCTGATATCCCATATATATCTGATCTACGGGCCCTGGTCTAACGGGGACAGGCTGATATCCCATATATCTGATCTACGGGCCCTGATATAACAGGGACAGGCTAATATCCCATATATATCTGATCTACGGGCCCTGGTCTAACAGGGACAGGCTGATATCCTATATGTATCCTATGTACGGCCCTGGTCTAACAGGGACAGGCTGATATCCTATATGTATCTGATGTACGGGCCCTGGTCTAACAGGGACCGGCTGATATCCAATATATATCTGATCTACGGGCCCTGGTCTAACAGGGACAGGCTGATATCCAATATATATCTGATCTACGGGCCCTGGTCTAACAGGGACAGGCTGCTATCCGATATATATCTGATCTACGGGCCCTGGTCTAACAGGGACAGGCTGATATCCCATATATATCTGATCTACGGGCCCTGGTCTAACAGGGACAGGCTAATATCCAATATATATATCTGATCTACGGGCCCTGGTCTAACAGGGACAGGCTGATATCCGATATATATCTGATCTACGGGCCCTGGTCAAATGGGGACAGGCTGATATCCCATATATATCTGATCTACGGGCCCTGGTCTAACGGGGACAGGCTGATATCCCATATATATATGATCTACGGGCCCTGGTCTAACAGGGACAGGCTGATATCCCATGTATATCTGATCTACAGGCCCTGGTCTAACGGGGACAGGCTGATATCCCATATATATCTGATCTACGGGCCCTGGTCTAACAGGGACAGGCTGATATCCGATATATATCTGATCTACGGGCCCTGGTCTAACAGGGACAGGCTGATATCCCATATATAGCTCATATACAAGCCCTGGTCTAAAAGGGACAGGCTGATATCCGATATATATCTGATCTACGGGCCCTGGTCTAACGGGGACAGGCTGATATCCCATTTTATATCTGACCTACGGGCCCTGGTCTAACAGGGACAGGCTGATATCCCATATATAGCTCATATACAAGCCCTGGTCTAACAGGGACAGGCTGATATCCAATATATATCTGATCTACGGGCCCTGGTCTGACGGGGACAGGCTGATATCCCATATATATCTGATCTACTGGCCCTGGTCTAATGGGGACAGGCTGATATCGCATATATATGATCTACGGGCCCTGGTCTAACGGGGACAGGCTGATATCCCATATATCTGATATACAGGCCCTGGTCAAACGGGGACAGGCTGATATCCCTATATATCTGATCTACGGGACCTGGTCTAACAGGGACAGGATGATATCCCATATCTGACCGAAGGGCCCTGGTCTAACGGGGACAGGCTGATATCCCATATATATCTGATCTACGGGCCCTGGTCTAACAGGGACAGGCTGATATCGCATATATATATGATCTACGGGCCCTGGTCTAACGGGGACAGGCTGATATCCCATATATATCTGATATACAGGCCCTGGTCAAACGGGGACAGGCTTATATCCCCTATATATCTGATCTACGGGACCTGGTCTAACAGGGACAGGATGATATCCCATATCTGACCGAAGGGCCCTGGTCTAACGGGGACAGGCTGATATCCCATATATATATCTGATCTACGGGCCCTGGTCTAACGGGGACAGGCTGATATCCCATATATATCTGATCTACGGGCCCTGGTCTAACGGGGACAGGCTGATATCCCATATATCTGATCTACGGGCCCTGATATAACAAGGACAGGCTAATATCCCATATATATCTGATCTACGGGCCCTGGTCTAACAGGGACAGGCTAATATCCCATATATATCTGATCTACGGGCCCTGGTCTAACAGGGACAGGCTGATATCCTATATGTATCTGATGTACGGGCCCTGGTCTAACAGGGACAGGCTGATATCCCATATATATCGGACCTAAAGGCCCTGGTCAACCAGGGACAGGCTGATATCCCATATATATCTGATCTACGGGCCCTGGTCTAATGGGGACAGGCTGATATCCCATATATACCTGATCTACGGGCCCTGGTCTAACGGGGACAGGCTGATATCCCATATATATCTGATCTACAGGCCCTGGTCTAATGGGGACAGGCTGATATCCCATATATATCTGATCTACGGGCCCTGGTCTAATGGAGACACGCTGATATCCCATATATATCTGATCTACGGGCCCTGGTCTAACAGGGACAGGCTGATATCCCATATATATCTGATCTACAGGCCCTGGTCTAACGGGGACAGGCTGATATCCCATATATATCTGATCTACTGGCCCTGGTCTAATGGGGACAGGCTGATATCGCATATATATATGATCTACGGGCCCTGGTCTAACGGGGACAGGCTGATATCCCATATATATCTGATATACAGGCCCTGGTCAAACGGGGACAGGCTTATATCCCCTATATATCTGATCTACGGGACCTGGTCTAACAGGGACAGGATGATATCCCATATCTGACCGAAGGGCCCTGGTCTAACGGGGACAGGCTGATATCCCATATATATATCTGATCTACGGGCCCTGGTCTAACGGGGACAGGCTGATATCCCATATATATCTGATCTACGGGCCCTGGTCTAACGGGGACAGGCTGATATCCCATATATCTGATCTACGGGCCCTGATATAACAAGGACAGGCTAATATCCCATATATATCTGATCTACGGGCCCTGGTCTAACAGGGACAGGCTGATATCCGATATATATCTGATCTACGGGCCCTGGTCTAACAGGGACAGGCTGATATCCCATATGTATCTGATGTACGGGCCCTGGTCTAACAGGGACAGGCTGATATCCCATATATATCGGACCTAAAGGCCCTGGTCAACCAGGGACAGGCTGATATCCCATATATATCGGACCTAAGAGGGCCCTGGTCAACCAGGGACAGGCTGATATCCCATATATATCTGATCTACGGGCCCTGGTCTAACAGGGACAGGCTGGTATCCCATTTTATATCTTATCTACAGGCCCTGGTCTAACGGGGACAGGCTGATATCCCATATATATCTGATCTAAGGGCCCTGGTCGAACGGGGAGAGGCTGAAATCCCATATATATCTGATCTACGGGCCCTGGTCTAATGGGGACAGGCTGAGATCCCATATATATCTGATCTACGGGCCCTGGTCTAACGGGGACAGGCTGATATCCCATATATATCTGATCTACGGGCCCTGGTCTAACAGGGACAGGCTGATATCCCATATATATCGGACCTAAAGGCCCTGGTCTAACAGGGACAGACTGATATCCCATATATATCTGATCTACGGGCCCTGGTCTAACAGGGACAGGCTGATATCCCATATATATCTGATCTACGGGCCCTGGTCTAACAGGGACAGGGTGATATCCCATATATATCGGATCTACGGGCCCTGGTCTAACAGGGACAGGCTGAAATCCCATATATATCGGACCTAAAGGCCCTGGTCTAACAGGGACAGGCTGATATCCCATATATATATCTGATCTACGGGCCCTGGTCTAACAGGGACAGGCTGATATCCCATATATATCTGATCTACGGGCCCTGGTCTAACGGGGACAGGCTGATATCCCATATATATCTGACCTACGGGCCCTGGTCTAACAGGGACAGGCTGATATCCCATATATATCTGATCTACAGGCCCTGGTCTAACGGGGACAGGCTGATATCCCATATCTGACCGAAGGGCCCTGGTCTAACAGGGACAGGCTGATATAGCATATATATCTGATCTACGGGCCCTGGTCTAACGGGGACAGGCTGCTATCCCATTTTATATCTGACCTACGGGCCCTGGTCTAACAGGGACAAGCTGATATCCCATATATATCTGATCTATGGCCCCTGGTTTAATGGGGACAGGCTTATATCCCATATATATCTGATCTACGGGCCCTGGTCTAACAGGGACATGGTAATATCCCATATATATCTGATCTACGGGACCTGGTCTAACAGGGACAGGCTGATATCCATATATATCTGATCTACGGGCCCTTGTCTAACAGGGACAGGCTGATATCCCATATATATCGGACCTAAAGGCCCTGGTCTAACAGGGACAGGCTGATATCCCATATATATCTGATCTACGGGCCCTGGTCTGACGGGGACAGGCTGATATCCCATATATATCTGATCTACGGGCCCTGGTCTAACAGGGACAGGCTGATATCCCATATATATCGGATCTACGGGCCCTGGTCTAACAGGGACAGGCTGAAATCCCATATATATCGGACCTAAAGGCCCTGGTCTAACAGGGACAGGCTGATATAGCATATATATAGGACCTAAAGGCCCTGGTCTAACAGGGACAGGCTGATATCCCATATATATCTGATCTACGGGCCCTGGTCTAACGGGGACAGGCTGATATCCCATATATATCTGATCTACAGGCCCTGGTCTAACGGGGACAGGCTGATATCCCATATATATCTGATCTACGGGACCTGGTCTAACGGGGACAGGCTGATATCCCATATATATCTGATCTATGGGCCCTGGTCTAACGGGGACAGGCTGATATCCCATATATATCTGATCTACAGGCCCTGGTCTAATGGGGACAGGCTGATATCCCATATATATCTGATCTACGGGCCCTGGTCTAATGGGGACAGGCTGATATCCCATATATATCTGATCTACGGTCCCTGGTCTAACTGGGGACAGGCTGATATCCCATATATCTGATCTACGGGCCCTGATATAACAGGGACAGACTAATATCCCATATCAAATCAAATCAAATCAAATCAAATGTATTTATATAGCCCTTCGTACATCAGCTGATATCTCAAAGTGCTGTACAGAAACCCAGCCTAAAACCCCAAACAGCAAACAATGCAGGTGTAAAAGCACGGTGGCTAGGAAAACTCCCTAGAAAGGCCAAAACCTAGGAAGAAACCTAGAGAGGAACCGGGCTATGTGGGGTGGCCAGTCCTCTTCTGGCTGTGCCGGGTAGAGATTATAACAGAACATGACCAAGATGTTCAAATGTTCATAAATGACCAGCATGGTCGAATAATAATAAGGCAGAACAGTTGAAACTGGAGCAGCAGCACAGTCAGGTGGACTGGGGACAGCAAGGAGCCATCATGTCAGGCTGATATCCCATATATATCTGATCTACGGGCCCTGGTCTAACAGGGACAGGCTGATATCCCATATATATCTGATCTACGGGCCCTGGTCTAACGGGGACAGGCTGATATCCCATATATATCTGATCTACGGACCCTGGTCTGACGGGGACAGGCTGATATCCCATATATATCTGATCTACGGGCCCTGGTCTAACAGGGACAGGCTGATATCCCATATATATCTGATCTACGGGCCCTGGTCTAACGGGGACAGGCTGATATCCGATATATGTCTGATCTACGGGCCCTGGTCTAACAGGAACAGGCTGATATCCCATATATATCTGATCTACGGGCCCTGGTCTGACGGGGACAGGCTGATATCCCATATATATCTGATCTACGGGCCCTGGTCTAACAGGGACAGGCTGATATCCCATATATATCTGATCTACGGGCCCTGGTCTAACAGGGACAGGCTGCTATCCGATATATATCGGATCTACGGGCCCTGGTCTAACAGGGACAGGCTGAAATCCCATATATATCGGACCTAAAGGCCCTGGTCTAACAGGGACAGGCTGATATAGCATATATATAGGACCTAAAGGCCCTGGTCTAACAGGGACAGGCTGATATCCCCTATATATCTGATCTACGGGCCCTGGTCTAACGGGGACAGGCTGATATCCCATATATATCTGATCTACAGGCCCTGGTCTAACGGGGACAGGCTGATATCCCATATATATCTGATCTACGGGCCCTGGTCTAACAGGGACAGGCTGATATCCCATATATATCTGATCTACAGGCCCTGGTCTAACGGGGACAGGCTGATATCCCATATATATCTGATCTACGGGCCCTGGTCTAATGGGGACAGGCTGATATCCCATATATATCTGATCTACGGACCCTGGTCTAACAGGGACAGGCTGATATCCGATATATATCTGATCTACGGGCCCTGGTCTAACGGGGACAGGCTGATATCCGATATATATCTGATCTACGGGCCCTGGTCTAACAGGAACAGGCTGATATCCCATATATATCTGATCTACGGGCCCTGGTCTGACGGGGACAGGCTGATATCCCATATATATCTGATCTACGGGCCCTGGTCTAACAGGGACAGGCGGATATCCCATATCTGACCGAAGGGCCCTGGTCTAACAGGGACAGGCTGATATAGCATATATATCTGATCTACGGGCCCTAGTCTAACGGGGACAGGCTGCTATCCCATTTTATATCTGACCTACGGGCCCTGGTCTAACAGGGACAGGCTGATATCCCATATATATCTGATCTATGGCCCTGGTTTAATGGGGACAGGCTATATCCCATATATATCTGATCTACGGGCCCTGGTCTAACAGGGACATGGTAATATCCCATATATATCTGATCTACGGGCCCTGGTCTAACAGGGACAGGCTGATATCCCATATATATCTGATATACGGGCCCTGGTCTAACAGGGACAGGCTGATATCCCATATATATCGGACCTAAAGGCCCTGGTCTAACAGGGACAGGCTGATATCCCATATATATCTGATCTATGGGCCCTGGTCTGACGGGGACAGGCTGATATCCCATATGTATCTGATCTACGGGCCCTGGTCTAACAGGGACAGGCTGATATCCATATATATCTGATCTACGGGCCCTGGTCTAACAGGGACAGGCTGAAATCCCATATATATCGGACCTAAAGGCCCTGGTCTAACAGGGACACGCTGATATAGCATATATAGGACCTAAAGGCCCTGGTCTAACAGGGACAGGCTGATATCCCATATATATCTGATCTACGGGCCCTGGTCTAACGGGGACAGGCTGATATCCCATATATATCTGATCTACAGGCCCTGGTCTAACGGGGACAGGCTGATATCCCATATATATCTGTTCTACGGGACCTGGTCTAACGGGGACAGGCTGATATCCCATATATATCTGATCTACGGGCCCTGGTCTAACGGGGACAGGCTGATATCCCATATATATCTGATCTACAGGCCCTGGTCTAACGGGGACAGGCTGATATCCCATATATATCTGATCTACAGGCCCTGGTCTAACGGGGACAGGCTGATATCCCATATATATCTG
The DNA here is from genome assembly GCF_023373465.1 of Oncorhynchus keta. Taxonomy (NCBI): domain Eukaryota; kingdom Metazoa; phylum Chordata; class Actinopteri; order Salmoniformes; family Salmonidae; genus Oncorhynchus; species Oncorhynchus keta. Next base: position 14,340 of record NW_026280640.1, read on the forward strand.
ATCTACAGGCCCTGGTCTAACGGGACAGGCTGATATCCCATATATATCTGATCTACGGGACCTGGTCTAACGGGGACAGGCTGATATCCCATATATATCTGATCTACGGGCCCTGGTCTAACGGGGACAGGCTGATATCCCATATATATCTGATCTACAGGCCCTGGTCTATCGGGGACAGGCTGATATCCCATATATATCTGATCTACGGGCCCTGGTCTAACGGGGACAGGCTGATATCCCATATATATCTGATCTACGGGCCCTGGTCTAACGGGGACAGGCTGATATCCCATATATATCTGATCTACGGGCCCTGGATATAACAGGGACAGGCTAATATCCCATATATATCTGATCTACGGGCCCTGGTCTAACAGGGACAGGCTGATATCCTATATGTATCCTGATGTACGGCCCTGGTCTAACAGGGACAGGCTGATATCCTATATGTATCTGATGTACGGGCCCTGGTCTAACAGGGACAGGCTGATATCCCATATATATCGGACCTAAGGGCCCTGGTCAACCAGGGACAGGCTGATATCCCATATATATCTGATCTACGGGCCCTGGTCTAACAGGGACAGGCTGATATCCCATTTTATATCTTATCTACAGGCCCTGGTCTAACGGGGACAGGCTGAAATCCCATATATATCTGATCTACGGGCCCTGGTCTAATGGGGACAGGCTGATATCCCATATATATCTGATCTACGGGCCCTGGTCTAACGGGGACAGGCTGATATCCCATATATATCTGATCTACAGGCCCTGGTCCAACGGGGACAGGCTGATATCCCATATATATCTGATCTACGGGCCCTGGTCTAACGGGGACAGGCTGATATCCCATATATATCTGATCTACGGACCTGGTCTAACGGGGACAGGCTGATATCCCATATATATCTGATCTACGGGCCCTGGTCTAACAGGGACAGGCTGATATCCCATATATATCTGATCTACGGGCCCTGGTCTAACGGGGACAGGCTGATATCCCATATATATCTGATCTACGGACCCTGGTCTGACGGGGACAGGCTGATATCCCATATATATCTGATCTACGGGCCCTGGTCTAACAGGGACAGGCTGATATCCCATATATATCTGATCTACGGGCCCTGGTCTAACGGGACAGGCTGATATCCGATATATGTCTGATCTACGGGCCCTGGTCTAACAGGAACAGGCTGATATCCCATATATATCTGATCTACGGGCCCTGGTCTGACGGGGACAGGCTGATATCCCATATATATCTGATCTACGGGCCCTGGTCTAACAGGGACAGGCTGATATCCCATATATATCTGATCTACGGGCCCTGGTCTAACAGGGACAGGCTGCTATCCGATATATATCGGATCTACGGGCCCTGGTCTAACAGGGACAGGCTGAAATCCCATATATATCGGACCTAAAGGCCCTGGTCTAACAGGGACAGGCTGATATAGCATATATATAGGACCTAAAGGCCCTGGTCTAACAGGGACAGGCTGATATCCCATATATATCTGATCTACGGGCCCTGGTCTAACGGGGACAGGCTGATATCCCATATATATCTGATCTACAGGCCCTGGTCTAACGGGGACAGGCTGATTCCCCATATATCTGATCTTCGGGCCCTGGTCTAACAGGGACAGGCTGATATCCCATATATATCTGATCTACAGGCCCTGGTCTAACGGGGACAGGCTGATATCCCATATATATCTGATCTACGGGCCCTGGTCTAACGGGGACAGGCTGATATCCCATATATATCTGATCTACGGACCCTGGTCTAACAGGGACAGGCTGATATCCGATATAAATCTGATCTACGGGCCCTGGTCTAACGGGGACAGGCTGATATCCGATATATATCTGATCTACGGGCCCTGGTCTAACAGGAACAGGCTGATATCCCATATATATCTGATCTACGGGCCCTGGTCTGACGGGGACAGGCTGATATCCCATATATATCTGATCTACGGGCCCTGGTCTAACAGGGACAGGCGGATATCCCATATCTGACCGAAGGGCCCTGGTCTAACAGGGACAGGCTGATATAGCATATATATCTGATCTACGGGCCCTGGTCTAACGGGGACAGGCTGCTATCCCATTTTATATCTGACCTACGGGCCCTGGTCTAACAGGGACAGGCTGATATCCCATATATATCTGATCTATGGCCCCTGGTTTAATGGGGACAGGCTTATATCCCATATATATCTGATCTACGGGCCCTGGTCTAACAGGGACATGGTAATATCCCATATATATCTGGATCTACGGGCCCTGGTCTAACAGGGACAGGCTGATATCCCATATATATCTGATATACGGGCCCTGGTCTAACAGGGACAGGCTGATATCCCATATATATCGGACCTAAAGGCCCTGGTCTAACAGGGACAGGCTGATATCCCATATATATCTGATCTATGGGCCCTGGTCTGACGGGGACAGGCTGATATCCCATATGTATCTGATCTACGGGCCCTGGTCTAACAGGGACAGGCTGATATCCAATATATATCTGATCTACGGGCCCTGGTCTAACAGGGACAGGCTGATATCCCATATATATCGGACCTAAAGGCCCTGGTCTAACAGGGACACGCTGATATAGCATATATATAGGACCTAAAGGCCCTGGTCTAACAGGGACAGGCTGATATCCCATATATATCTGATCTACGGGCCCTGGTCTAACGGGGACAGGCTGATATCCCATATATATCTGATCTACAGGCCCTGGTCTAACGGGGACAGGCTGATATCCCATATATATCTGATCTACGGGACCTGGTCTAACGGGGACAGGCTGATATCCCATATATATCTGATCTACGGGCCCTGGTCTAACGGGGACAGGCTGATATCCCATATATATCTGATCTACAGGCCCTGGTCTAACGGGGACAGGCTGATATCCCATATATATCTGATCTACAGGCCCTGGTCTAACGGGGACAGGCTGATATCCCATATATATCTGATCTACAGGCCCTGGTCTAACGGGGACAGGCTGATATCCCATATATATCTGATCTACGGGACCTGGTCTAACGGGGACAGGCTGATATCCCATATATATCTGATCTACGGGCCCTGGTCTAACGGGGACAGGCTGATATCCCATATATATCTGATCTACAGGCCCTGGTCTATCGGGGACAGGCTGATATCCCATATATATCTGATCTACGGGCCCTGGTCTAACGGGGACAGGCTGATATCCCATATATATCTGATCTACGGGCCCTGGTCTAACGGGGACAGGCTGATATCCCATATATCTGATCTACGGGCCCTGATATAACAGGGACAGGCTAATATCCCATATATATCTGATCTACGGGCCCTGGTCTAACAGGGACAGGCTGATATCCTATATGTATCCTATGTACGGCCCTGGTCTAACAGGGACAGGCTGATATCCTATATGTATCTGATGTACGGGCCCTGGTCTAACAGGGACAGGCTGATATCCCATATATATCGGACCTAAGGGCCCTGGTCAACCAGGGACAGGCTGATATCCCATATATATCTGATCTACGGGCCCTGGTCTAACAGGGACAGGCTGATATCCCATTTTATATCTTATCTACAGGCCCTGGTCTAACGGGGACAGGCTGAAATCCCATATATATCTGATCTACGGGCCCTGGTCTAATGGGGACAGGCTGATATCCCATATATATCTGATCTACGGGCCCTGGTCTAACGGGGACAGGCTGATATCCCATATATATCTGATCTACAGGCCCTGGTCCAACGGGGACAGGCTGATATCCCATATATATCTGATCTACGGGCCCTGGTCTAACGGGGACAGGCTGATATCCCATATATATCTGATCTACGGGACCTGGTCTAACGGGGACAGGCTGATATCCCATATATATCTGATCTACGGGCCCTGGTCTAACGGGGACAGGCTGATATCCCATATATATCTGATCTACAGGCCCTGGTCTAACGGGGACAGGCTGATATCCCATATATATCTGATCTACGGGACCTGGTCTAACAGGGACAGGCTGATATCCCATATATATCGGACCTAAAGGCCCTGGTCTAACAGGGACAGGCTGATATCCCATATATATCTGATCTACGGGCCCTGGTCTGACGGGGACAGGCTGATATCCCATATATATCTGATCTACGGGCCCTGGTCTAACAGGGACAGGCTGATATCCCATATATATCTGATCTACGGGCCCTGGTCTAACAGGGACAGGCTGCTATCCCATATATATCGGATCTACGGTCCCTGGTCTAACAGGGACAGGCTGAAATCCCATATATATCGGACCTAAAGGCCCTGGTCTAACAGGGACAGGCTGATATCCCATATATATCTGATCTACGGGCCCTGGTCTAACGGGGACAGGCTGATATCCGATATATATATCTGATCTACAGGCCCTGGTCTAACGGGGACAGGCTGATATCCCATATATATCTGATCTACCGGACCTGGTCTAACGGGGACAGGCTGATATCCCATATATATCTGATCTACGGGCCCTGGTCTAACGGGGACAGGCTGATATCCCATATATATCTGATCTACAGGCCCTGGTCTAACGGGGACAGGCTGATATCCCATATATATCTGATCTACAGGCCCTGGTCTAACGGGGACAGGCTGATATCCCATATATATCTGATCTACAGGCCCTGGTCTAACGGGGACAGGCTGATATCCCATATATATCTGATCTACGGGACCTGGTCTAACAGGGACAGGCTGATATCCCATATATATCTGATCTACAGGCCCTGGTCTAACGGGGACAGGCTGATATCCCATATATATCTGATCTACAGGCCCTGGTCTATCGGGGACAGGCTGATATCCCATATATATCTGATCTACGGGCCCTGGTCTAACGGGGACAGGCTGATATCCCATATATATCTGATCTACGGGCCCTGGTCTAACGGGGACAGGCTGATATCCCATATATCTGATCTACGGGCCCTGATATAACAGGGACAGGCTAATATCCCATATATATCTGATCTACGGGCCCTGGTCTAACAGGGACAGGCTGATATCCTATATGTATCTGATGTACGGGCCCTGGTCTAACAGGGACAGGCTGATATCCCATATATATCGGACCTAAGGGCCCTGGTCTAACGGGGACAGGCTGATATCCCATATATATCTGATCTACAGGCCCTGGTCTAACGGGGACAGGCTGATATCCCATATATATCTGATCTACAGGCCCTGGTCTAACGGGGACAGGCTGATATCCCATATATATCAGATCAACGGGCCCTGGTCTAACAGGGACAGGCTGATATCCCATATATATCTGATCTACGGGACCTGGTCTAACGGGGACAGGCTGATATCCCATATATATCTGATCTACGGGCCCTGGTCTAACGGGGACAGGCTGATATCCCATATATATCTGATCTACAGACCATTGTCTAACGGGGACAGGCTGATATCCCATATATATCTGATCTACGGGACCTGGTCTAACGGGGACAGGCTGATATCCCATATATATCTGATCTACAGACCCTGGTCTAACGGGGACAGGCTGATATCCCATATATATCTGATCTACAGGCCCTGGTCTAACGGGGACAGGCTGATATCCCATATATATCTGATCTACGGGACCTGGTCTAACGGGGACAGGCTGATATCCCATATATATCTGATCTACGGGCCCTGGTCTAACGGGGACAGGCTGATATCCCATATATATCTGATCTACGGGCCCTGGTCTAACGGGGACAGGCTGATATCCCATATATATCTGATCTACGGGCCCTGGTCTAACGGGGACAGGCTGATATCCCATATATATCTGATCTACGGGCCCTGGTCTAACGGGGACAGGCTGATATCCCATATATCTGATCTACGGGCCCTGGTATAACAGGGACAGGCTAATATCCCATATATATCTGATCTACGGGCCCTGGTCTAACAGGGACAGGCTGATATCCTATATGTATCCTGATCTACGGCCCTGGTCTAACAGGGACAGGCTGATATCCTATATGTATCTGATGTACGGGCCCTGGTCTAACAGGGACAGGCTGATATCCATATATATCGGATCTAAGGGCCCTGGTCAACAGGGACAGGCTGATATCCCATATATATCTGATCTACGGGCCCTGGTCTAACAGGGACAGGCTGATATCCCATTTTATATCTTATCTACAGGCCCTGGTCTAACAGGGACAGGCTGATATCCCATATATATCTGATCTACGGGCCCTGGTCTAACGGGGACAGGCTGATATCCCATATATATCTGATCTACAGGCCCTGGTCTAACGGGGACAGGCTGATATCCCATATATATCTGATCTACGGCCCTGGTCTAACGGGGACAGGCTGATATCCCATATATATCTGATCTACGGGCCCTGGTCTAACGGGGACAGGCTGATATCCCATATATATCTGATCTACGGGCCCTGGTCTAACAGGGACAGGCTGATATCCCATATCTGACGATCGAAGGGCCCTGGTCTAACAGGGACAGGCTGATATAGCATATATATCTGATCTACGGGCCCTGGTCTAACGGGGACAGGCTGATATCCCATATATATCTGATCTACGGGCCCTGGTCTAACGGGGACAGGCTGATATCCCATATATCTGATCTACGGGCCCTGATATAACAGGGACAGGCTAATATCCCATATATATCTGATCTACGGGCCCTGGTCTAACAGGGACAGGCTGATATCCTATATGTATCCTATGTACGGCCCTGGTCTAACAGGGACAGGCTGATATCCTATATGTATCTGATGTACGGGCCCTGGTCTAACAGGGACAGGCTGATATCCCATATATATCTGATCTACGGGCCCTGGTCTAACAGGGACAGGCTGATATCCCATATATATCTGATCTACGGGCCCTGGTCTAACAGGGACAGGCTGATATCCCATTTTATATCTTATCTACAGGCCCTGGTCTAACGGGGACAGGCTGATATCCCATATATATCTGATCTACGGGCCCTGGTCTAACGGGGACAGGCTGATATCCCATATATATCTGATCTACAGGCCCTGGTCTAACGGGGACAGGCTGATATCCCATATATATCTGATCTACGGGACCTGGTCTAACGGGGACAGGCTGATATCCCATATATATCTGATCTACGGGCCCTGGTCTAACGGGGACAGGCTGATATCCCATATATATCTGATCTACGGGCCCTGGTCTAACAGGGACAGGCGGATATCCCATATCTGACCGAAGGGCCCTGGTCTAACAGGGACAGGCTGATATAGCATATATATCTGATCTACGGGCCCTGGTCTAACGGGGACAGGCTGCTATCCCATTTTATATCTGACCTACGGGCCCTGGTCTAACAGGGACAGGCTGATATCCCATATATATCTGATCTATGGCCCCTGGTTTAATGGGGACAGGCTTATATCCCATATATATCTGATCTACGGGCCCTGGTCTAACAGGGACATGGTAATATCCCATATATATCTGATCTACGGGCCCTGGTCTAACAGGGACAGGCTGATATCCCATATATATCTGATCTACGGGCCCTGGTCTAACAGGGACAGGCTGATATCCCATATATATCGGACCTAAAGGCCCTGGTCTAACAGGGACAGGCTGATATCCCATATATATCTGATCTACGGGCCCTGGTCTGACGGGGACAGGCTGATATCCCATATATATCTGATCTACGGGCCCTAGTCTAACAGGGACAGGCTGATATCCCATATATATCTGATCTACGGGCCCTGGTCTAACAGGGACAGGCTGATATCCCATATATATCGGATCTACGGGCCCTGGTCTAACAGGGACAGGCTGAAATCCCATATATATCGGACCTAAAGGCCCTGCTCTAACAGGGACAGGCTGATATAGCATATGTATAGGACCTAAAGGCCCTGGTCTAACAGGGACAGGCTGATATCCCATATATATCTGATCTACGGGCCCTGGTCTAATGGGGACAGACTGATATCCCATATATATCTGATCTACGGGCCCTGGTCTAATGGGGACAGACTGATATCCCATATATATCTGATCTACGGGCCCTGGTCTAACGGGGACAGGCTGATATCCCATATATATCTGATCTACGGGACCTGGTCTAACGGGGACAGGCTGATATCCTATATGTATCTGATGTACGGGCCCTGGTCTAACAGGGACAGGCTGATATCCCATATATATCTGATCTACGGGCCCTGGTCTAACAGGGACAGGCTGATATCCCATTTTATATCTTATCTACAGGCCCTGGTCTAACGGGGACAGGCTGATATCCCATATATATCTGATCTACGGGCCCTGGTCTAACAGGGACAGGCTGATATCCCATATATATCGGACCTAAAGGCCCTGGTCTAACAGGGACAGGCTGATATGCCATATATATCTGATCTACGGGCCCTGGTCTGACGGGGACAGGCTGATATCCCATATATATCTGATCTACGGGCCCTGGTCTAACAGGGACAGGCTGATATCCCATATATATCTGATCTACGGGCCCTGGTCTAACAGGGACAGGCTGCTATCCCATATATATCGGACCTAAAGGCCCTGGTCTAACAGGGACACGCTGATATAGCATATATATATAGGACCTAAAGGCCCTGGTCTAACAGGGACAGGCTGATATCCCATATATATCTGATCTACGGGCCCTGGTCTAACGGGGACAGGCTGATATCCCATATATATCTGATCTACAGGCCCTGGTCTAACGGGGACAGGCTGATATCCCATATATATCTGATCTACGGGCCCTGATATAACAGGGACAGGCTAATATCCCATATATATCGGACCTTAGGGCCCTGGTCAACCAGGGACAGGCTGATATCCCATATATATCTGATCTACGGGCCCTGGTCTAACAGGGACAGGCTGATATCCCATTTTATATCTTATCTACAGTCCCTGGTCTAACGGGGACAGGCTGATATCCCATATATATCTGATCTTCGGGCCCTGGTCTAACAGGGACAGGCTGATATCCCATATATATCTGATCTACAGGCCCTGGTCTAACGGGGACAGGCTGATATCCTATATATATCTGATCTACGGGCCCTGGTCTAACAGGGACAGGCTGATATCCCATATATATCTGATCTACGGGCCCTGGTCTAACGGGGACAGGCTGATATCCCATAAATATCTGATCTACGGCCCCTGGTCTAACAGGGACAGGCTGATATTCGATATATATCTGATCTACGGGCCCTGGTCTAACGGGGACAGGCTGATATCCAATATATATCTGATCTACGGGCCCTGGTCTAACAGGGACAGGCTGATATCCCATATATATCTGATCTACGGTCCCTGGTCTAACAGGGACAGGCTGATATCCCATATATATCGGACCTAAGGGCCCTGGTCAACCAGGGACAGGCTGATATCCCATATATATCTGATCTACGGGCCCTGGTCTAACAGGGACAGGCGGATATCCCATATCTGACCGAAGGGCCCTGGTCTAACAGGGACAGGCTGATATAGCATATATATCTGATCTACGGGCCCTGGTCTAACGGGGACAGGCTGCTATCCCATTTTATATCTGACCTACGGGCCCTGGTCTAACAGGGACAGGCTGATATCCCATATATATCTGATCTATGGCCCCTGGTTTAATGGGGACAGGCTTATATCCCATATATATCTGATCTACGGGCCCTGGTCTAACAGGGACATGGTAATATCCCATATATATCTGATCTACGGGCCCTGGTCTAACAGGGACAGGCTGATATCCCATATATATCTGATCTACGGGCCCTGGTCTAACAGGGACAGGCTGATATCCCATTTTATATCTTATCTACAGGCCCTGGTCTAACGGGGACAGGCTGATATCCCATATATATCTGATCTACGGGCCCTGGTCTAACAGGGACAGGCTGATATCCCATATATATCGGACCTAAAGGCCCTGGTCTAACAGGGACAGGCTGATATGCCATATATATCTGATCTACGGGCCCTGGTCTGACGAGGACAGGCTGATATCCCATATATATCTGATCTACGGGCCCTGGTCTAACGGGGACAGGCTGCTATCCCATATATATCGGATCTACGGGCCCTGGTCTAACAGGGACAGGCTGAAATCCCATATATATCGGACCTAAAGGCCCTGGTCTAACAGGGACACGCTGATATAGCATATATATAGGACCTAAAGGCCCTGGTCTAACAGGGACAGGCTGATATCCCATATATATCTGATCTACGGGCCCTGGTCTAACGGGGACAGGCTGATATCCCATATATATCTGATCTACAGGCCCTGGTCTAACGGGGACAGGCTGATATCCCATATATATCTGATCTACGGGCCCTGATATAACAGGGACAGGCTAATATCCCATATATATCGGACCTAGGGCCCTGGTCAACCAGGGACAGGCTGATATCCCATATATATCTGATCTACGGGCCCTGGTCTAACAGGGACAGGCTGATATCCCATTTTATATCTTATCTACAGTCCCTGGTCTAACGGGGACAGGCTGATATCCCATATATATCTGATCTTCGGGCCCTGGTCTAACAGGGACAGGCTGATATCCCATATATATCTGATCTACAGGCCCTGGTCTAACGGGGACAGGCTGATATCCTATATATATCTGATCTACGGGCCCTGGTCTAACAGGGACAGGCTGATATCCCATATATATCTGATCTACGGGCCCTGGTCTAACGGGGACAGGCTGATATCCCATAAATATCTGATCTACGGCCCTGGTCTAACAGGGACAGGCTGATATTCGATATATATCTGATCTACGGGCCCTGGTCTAACGGGGACAGGCTGATATCCAATATATATCTGATCTACGGGCCCTGGTCTAACAGGGACAGGCTGATATCCCATATATATCTGATCTACGGTCCCTGGTCTAACAGGGACAGGCTGATATCCCATATATATCGGACCTAAGGGCCCTGGTCAACCAGGGACAGGCTGATATCCCATATATATCTGATCTACGGGCCCTGGTCTAACAGGGACAGGCGGATATCCCATATCTGACCGAAGGGCCCTGGTCTAACAGGGACAGGCTGATATAGCATATATATCTGATCTACGGGCCCTGGTCTAACGGGGACAGGCTGCTATCCCATTTTATATCTGACCTACGGGCCCTGGTCTAACAGGGACAGGCTGATATCCCATATATATCTGATCTATGGCCCCTGGTTTAATGGGGACAGGCTTATATCCCATATATATCTGATCTACGGGCCCTGGTCTAACAGGGACATGGTAATATCCCATATATATCTGATCTACGGGCCCTGGTCTAACAGGGACAGGCTGATATCCCATATATATCTGATCTACGGGCCCTGGTCTAACAGGGACAGGCTGATATCCCATATATATCGGACCTAAAGGCCCTGGTCTAACAGGGACAGGCTGATATCCCATATATATCTGATCTACGGGCCCTGGTCTGACGGGGACAGGCTGATATCCCATATATATCTGATCTACGGGCCCTGGTCTAACAGGGACAGGCTGATATCCCATATATATCTGATCTACGGGCCCTGGTCTAACAGGGACAGGCTGATATAGCATATATATCTGATCTACGGGCCCTGGTCTAACGGGGACAGGCTGCTATCCCATTTTATATCTGACCTACGGGCCCTGGTCTAACAGGGACAGGCTGATATCCCATATATATCTGATCTATGGCCCCTGGTTTAATGGGGACAGGCTTATATCCCATATATATCTGATCTACGGGCCCTGGTCTAACAGGGACATGGTAATATCCCATATATATCTGATCTACGGGCCCTGGTCTAACAGGGACAGGCTGATATCCCATATATATCTGATCTACGGGCCCTGGTCTAACAGGGACAGGCTGATATCCCATATATATCGGACCTAAAGGCCCTGGTCTAACAGGGACAGGCTGATATCCCATATATATCTGATCTACGGGCCCTGGTCTGACGGGGACAGGCTGATATCCCATATATATCTGATCTACGGGCCCTAGTCTAACAGGGACAGGCTGATATCCCATATATATCTGATCTACGGGCCCTGGTCTAACAGGGACAGGCTGATATCCCATATATATCGGATCTACGGGCCCTGGTCTAACAGGGACAGGCTGATATCCCATATATATCTGATCTACAGGCCCTGGTCTAACAGGGACAGGCTGAAATCCCATATATATCGGACCTAAAGGCCCTGCTCTAACAGGGACAGGCTGATATAGCATATGTATAGGACCTAAAGGCCCTGGTCTAACAGGGACAGGCTGATATCCCATATATATCTGATCTACGGGCCCTGGTCTAATGGGGACAGACTGATATCCCATATATATCTGATCTACGGGCCCTGGTCTAACGGGGACAGGCTGATATCCCATATATATCTGATCTACGGGACCTGGTCTAACGGGGACAGGCTGATATCCCATATATATCTGATCTACGGGCCCTGGTCTAACGGGGACAGGCTGATATCCCATATATATCTGATCTACGGGACCTGGTCTAACGGGGACAGGCTGATATCCTATATGTATCTGATGTACGGGCCCTGGTCTAACAGGGACAGGCTGATATCCCATATATATCTGATCTACGGGCCCTGGTCTAACGGGGACAGACTGATATCCCATATATATCTGATCTACGGGCCCTGGTCTAACGGGGACAGGCTGATATCCCATATATATCTGATCTACGGGACCTGGTCTAACGGGGACAGGCTGATATCCTATATGTATCTGATGTACGGGCCCTGGTCTAACAGGGACAGGCTGATATCCCATATATATCTGATCTACGGGCCCTGGTCTAACAGGGACAGGCTGATATCCCATTTTATATCTTATCTACAGGCCCTGGTCTAACAGGGACAGGCTGATATCCCATATATATCTGATCTAAGGGCCCTGGTCTAACGGGGACAGGCTGAAATCCCATATATATCTGATCTACGGGCCCTGGTCTAATGGGGACAGGCTGATATCCCATATATATCTGATCTACGGTCCCTGGTCTAACGGGGACAGGCTGATATCCCATATATATCTGATCTACGGGCCCTGGTCTGACGGGGACAGGCTGATATCCCATATATATCTGATCTACGGGCCCTGGTCTAACGGGGACAGGCTGATATCCCATATATATCTGATCTACGGTCCCTGGTCTAACGGGGACAGGCTGATATCCCATATATCTGATCTACGGGCCCTGATATAACAGGGACAGGCTGATATCCCATTTTATATCTTATCTACAGGCCCTGGTCTAACGGGGACAGGCTGATATCCCATATATATCTGATCTACGGGCCCTGGTCTAACAGGGACAGGCTGATATCCCATATATATCGGATCTACGGGCCCTGGTCTAACAGGGACAGGCTGAAATCCCATATATATCGGACCTAAAGGCCCTGGTCTAACAGGGACAGGCTGATATCCCATATATATCTGATCTACGGGCCCTGGTCTAACGGGGACAGGCTGATATCCCATATATATCTGATCTACGGGCCCTGGTCTAACGGGGACAGGCTGATATCCCATATATATCTGATCTACGGGACCTGGTCTAACGGGGACAGGCTGATATCCCATATATATCTGATCTACGGGCCCTGGTCTAATGGGGACAGACTGATATCCCATATATATCTGATCTACGGGCCCTGGTCTAACGGGGACAGGCTGATATCCCATATATATCTGATCTACGGGACCTGGTCTAACGGGGACAGGCTGATATCCCATATATATCTGATCTACGGGACCTGGTCTAACGGGGACAGGCTGATATCCCATATATATCTGATCTACGGGACCTGGTCTAACGGGGACAGGCTGATATCCTATATGTATCTGATGTACGGGCCCTGGTCTAACAGGGACAGGCTGATATCCCATATATATCTGATCTACGGGCCCTGGTCTAACGGGGACAGACTGATATCCCATATATATCTGATCTACGGGCCCTGGTCTAACGGGGACAGGCTGATATCCCATATATATCTGATCTACGGGACCTGGTCTAACGGGGACAGGCTGATATCCTATATGTATCTGATGTACGGGCCCTGGTCTAACAGGGACAGGCTGATATCCCATATATATCTGATCTACGGGCCCTGGTCTAACAGGGACAGGCTGATATCCCATTTTATATCTTATCTACAGGCCCTGGTCTAACAGGGACAGGCTGATATCCCATATATATCTGATCTAAGGGCCCTGGTCTAACGGGGACAGGCTGAAATCCCATATATATCTGATCTACGGGCCCTGGTCTAATGGGGACAGGCTGATATCCCATATATATCTGATCTACGGTCCCTGGTCTAACGGGGACAGGCTGATATCCCATATATATCTGATCTACGGGCCCTGGTCTGACGGGGACAGGCTGATATCCCATATATATCTGATCTACGGGCCCTGGTCTAACGGGGACAGGCTGATATCCCATATATATCTGATCTACGGTCCCTGGTCTAACAGGGACAGGCTGATATCCCATATATATCTGATCTACGGGCCCTGGTCTAACAGGGACAGGCTGATATCCCATTTTATATCTTATCTACAGGCCCTGGTCTAACGGGGACAGGCTGATATCCCATATATATCTGATCTACGGGCCCTGGTCTAACAGGGACAGGCTGATATCCCATATATATCGGATCTACGGGCCCTGGTCTAACAGGGACAGGCTGAAATCCCATATATATCGGACCTAAAGGCCCTGCTCTAACAGGGACAGGCTGATATCCCATATATATCTGATCTACGGGCCCTGGTCTAACCGGGACAGACTGATATCCCATATATATCTGATCTACGGGCCCTGGTCTAACGGGGACAGGCTGATATCCCATATATATCTGATCTACGGGACCTGGTCTAACGGGGACAGGCTGATATCCTATATGTATCTGATGTACGGCCCTGGTCTAACAGGGACAGGCTGATATCCCATATATATCTGATCTACGGGCCCTGGTCTAACGGGGACAGACTGATATCCCATATATATCTGATCTACGGGCCCTGGTCTAACGGGGACAGGCTGATATCCCATATATATCTGATCTACGGGACCTGGTCTAACGGGGACAGGCTGATATCCTATATGTATCTGATGTACGGGCCCTGGTCTAACAGGGACAGGCTGATATCCCATATATATCTGATCTACGGGCCCTGGTCTAACAGGGACAGGCTGATATCCGATTTTATATCTTATCTACAGGCCCTGGTCTAACAGGGACAGGCTGATATCCCATAGATATCTGATCTAAGGCCCTGGTCTAACGGGGACAGGCTGAAATCCCATATATCTGATCTACGGGCCCTGGTCTAATGGGGACAGGCTGATATCCCATATATATCTGATCTACGGTCCCTGGTCTAACGGGGACAGGCTGATATCCCATATATATCTGATCTACGGGCCCTGGTCTGACGGGGACAGGCTGATATCCCATATATCTGATCTACGGGCCCTGGTCTAACGGGGACAGGCTGATATCCCATATATATCTGATCTACGGTCCCTGGTCTAACGGGGACAGGCTGATATCCCATATATCTGATCTACGGGCCCTGATATAACAGGGACAGGCTAATATCCCATATATATCTGATCTACGGGCCCTGATATAACAGGGACAGGCTAATATCCCATATATATCTGATCTACGGGCCCTGATATAAAAGGGACAGGCTAATAACCCATATATATCGGACCTTAGGGCCCTGGTCAACCAGGGACAGGCTGATATCCCATATATATCTGATCTTCGGGCCCTGGTCTTACAGGGACAGGCTGATATCCCATATATATCTGATCTACGGGCCCTAGTCTAACAGGGACAGGCTGATATCCCATATATATCTGATCTACGGGCCCTGATATAAAAGGGACAGGCTAATATCCCATATATATCGGACCTTAGGGCCCTGGTCAACCAGGGACAGGCTGATATCCCATATATATCTGATCTACAGTCCCTGGTCTAACGGGGACAGGCTGATATCCCATATATATCTGATCTTCGGGCCCTGGTCTTACAGGGACAGGCTGATATCCCATATATATCTGATCTACGGGCCCTAGTCTAACAGGGACAGGCTGATATCCCATATATATCTGATCTACGGGCCCTGGTCTAACAGGGACAGGCTGATATCCCATATATATCGGATCTACGGGCCCTGGTCTAACAGGGACAGGCTGAAATCCCATATATATCGGACCTAAAGGCCCTGCTCTAACAGGGACAGGCTGATATAGCATATATATAGGACCTAAAGGCCCTGGTCTAACAGGGACAGGCTGATATCCCATATATATCTGATCTACGGGCCCTGGTCTAACGGGGACAGACTGATATCCCATATATATCTGATCTAGGGGCCCTGGTCTAACGGGGACAGGCTGATATCCCATATATATCTGATCTACGGGACCTGGTCTAACGGGGACAGGCTGATATCCTATATGTATCTGATGTATGGGCCCTGGTCTAACAGGGACAGGCTGATATCCCATATATATCTGATCTACGGGCCCTGGTCTAACAGGGACAGGCTGATATCCCATATATATCTGATCTACGGGCCCTGGTCTAACAGGGACAGGCTGATATCCCATTTTATATCTTATCTACAGGCCCTGGTCTAACGGGGACAGGCTGATATCCCATATATATCGGATCTACGGGCCCTGGTCTAACAGGGACAGGCTGAAATCCCATATATATCGGACCTAAAGGCCCTGCTCTAACAGGGACAGGCTGATATAGCATATATATAGGACCTAAAGGCCCTGGTCTAACAGGGACAGGCTGATATCCCATATATATCTGATCTACGGGCCCTGGTCTAACGGGGACAGACTGATATCCCATATATATCTGATCTACGGGCCCTGGTCTAACGGGGACAGGCTGATATCCCATATATATCTGATCTACGGGACCTGGTCTAACGGGGACAGGCTGATATCCTATATGTATCTGATGTACGGGCCCTGGTCTAACAGGGACAGGCTGATATCCCATATATATCTGATCTACGGGCCCTGGTCTAACAGGGACAGGCTGATATCCCATTTTATATCTTATCTAAGGGCCCTGATCTAACGGGGACAGGCTGAAATCCCATATATATCTGATCTACGGGCCCTGGTCTAATGGGGACAGGCTGATATCCCATATATATCTGATCTACGGGCCCTGGTCTAACGGGGACAGGCTGATATCCCATATATATCTGATCTACGGGCCCTGGTCTAACGGGGACAGGCTGATATCCCATATATATCTGATCTACGGGCCCTGGTCTGACGGGGACAGGCTGATATCCCATATATATCTGATCTACGGGCCCTGGTCTAACGGGGACAGGCTGATATCCCATATATATCTGATCTACGGGCCCTGGTCTAACGGGGACAGGCTGATATCCCATATATCTGATCTACGGGCCCTGATATAACAGGGACAGGCTAATATCCCATATATATCTGATCTACGGGCCCTGATATAACAGGGACAGGCTAATATCCCATATATATCTGATCTACGGGCCCTGATATAAAAGGGACAGGCTAATATCCCATATATATCGGACCTTAGGGCCCTGGTCAACCAGGGACAGGCTGATATCCCATATATATCTGATCTACGGGCCCTGGTCTAACAGGGACAGGCTGATATCCCATTTTATATCTTATCTACAGTCCCTGGTCTAACGGGGACAGGCTGATATCCCATATATATCTGATCTTCGGGCCCTGGTCTTACAGGGACAGGCTGATATCCCATATATATCTGATCTAAGGGCCCTGGTCTAACGGGGACAGGCTGAAATCCCATATATATCTGATCTACGGGCCCTGGTCTAATGGGGACAGGCTGATATCCCATATATATCTGATCTACGGGCCCTGGTCTAACGGGGACAGGCTGATATCCCATATATATCTGATCTACGGGCCCTGGTCTGACGGGGACAGGCTGATATCCCATATATATCTGATCTACGGGCCCTGGTCTAACGGGGACAGGCTGATATCCCATATATATCTGATCTACGGGCCCTGGTCTAACGGGGACAGGCTGATATCCCATATATCTGATCTACGGGCCCTGATATAACAGGGACAGGCTAATATCCCATATATATCTGATCTACGGGCCCTGATATAACAGGGACAGGCTAATATCCCATATATATCTGATCTACGGGCCCTGGTCTAACGGGGACAGGCTGATATCCCATATATATCTGATCTACGGGCCCTGGTCTAATGGGGACAGGCTGATATCCCATATATATCTGATCTACGGGACCTGGTCTAACGGGGACAGGCTGATATCCTATATGTATCTGATCTACGGGCCCTGGTCTAACAGGGACAGGCGGATATCCCATATCTGACCGAAGGGTCCTGGTCTAACAGGGACAGGCTGATATAGCATATATATCTGATCTACGGGCCCTGGTCTAACGGGGACAGGCTGCTATCCCATTTTATATCTGACCTACGGGCCCTGGTCTAACAGGGACAGGCTGATATCCCATATATCTGATCTATGGCCCCTGGTTTAATGGGGACAGGCTTATATCCCATATATATCTGATCTACGGGCCCTGGTCTAACAGGGACATGGTAATATCCCATATATATCTGATCTACGGGCCCTTGTCTAACAGGGACAGGCTGATATCCCATATATATCTGATCTACGGGCCCTGGTCTAACAGGGACAGGCTGATATCCCATATATATCGGACCTAAAGGCCCTGGTCTAACAGGGACAGGCTGATATCCCATATATATCTGATCTACGGGCCCTGGTCTGACGGGGACAGGCTGATATCCCATATATATCTGATCTACGGGCCCTAGTCTAACAGGGACAGGCTGATATCCCATATATATCTGATCTACGGGCCCTGGTCTAACAGGGACAGGCTGATATCCCATATATATCGGATCTACGGGCCCTGGTCTAACAGGGACAGGCTGAAATCCCATATATATCGGACCTAAAGGCCCTGCTCTAACAGGGACAGGCTGATATAGCATATATATAGGACCTAAAGGCCCTGGTCTAACAGGGACAGGCTGATATCCCATATATATCTGATCTAAGGGCCCTGGTCTAACGGGGACAGGCTGAAATCCCATATATATCTGATCTACGGGCCCTGGTCTAATGGGGACAGGCTGATATCCCATATATATCTGATCTACGGGCCCTGGTCTAACGGGGACAGGCTGATATCCCATATATATCTGATCTACGGGCCCTGGTCTGACGGGGACAGGCTGATATCCCATATCTGATCTACGGGCCCTGGTCTAACGGGGACAGGCTGATATCCCATATATATCTGATCTACGGGCCCTGGTCTAACGGGGACAGGCTGATATCCCATTTATCTGATCTACGGGCCCTGATATAACAGGGACAGGCTAATATCCCATATATATCTGATCTACGGGCCCTGATATAACAGGGACAGGCTAATATCCCATATATATCGGACCTTAGGGCCCTGGTCAACCAGGGACAGGCTGATATCCCATATATATCTGATCTACGGGCCCTGGTCTAACAGGGACAGGCTGATATCCCATTTTATATCTTATCTACAGTCCCTGGTCTAACGGGGACAGGCTGATATCCCATATATATCTGATCTTCGGGCCCTGGTCTAACAGGGACAGGCTGATATCCCATATATATCTGATCTACAGGCCCTGGTCTAACGGGGACAGGCTGATATCCTATATATATCTTATCTACGGGCCCTGGTCTAACGGGGACAGGCTGATATCCGATATATATCTGATCTACGGGCCCTGGTCTAACGGGGACAGGCTGATATCCCATATATATCTGATCTACAGGCCCTGGTCTAACGGGGACAGGCTGATATCCCATATATATCTGATCTACGGGACCTGGTCTAACGGGGACAGGCTGATATCCCATATATATCTGATCTACGGGCCCTGGTCTAACGGGGACAGGCTGCTATCCCATATATATCTGATCTACGGGCCCTGGTCTAACGGGGACAGGCTGATATCCCATATATATCTGATCTACGGGCCCTGGTCTAACGGGGACAGGCTGATATCCCATATATATCTGATCTACGGGCCCTGGTCTAACGGGGACAGGCTGATATCCCATATATATCTGATCTACGGGCCCTGGTCTAACGGGGACAGGCTGATATCCCATATATATCTGATCTACGGGCCCTGGTCTAACGGGGACAGGCTGATATCCCATATATATCTGATCTACGGGTCCTGGTCTAACAGGGACAGGCTGATATCCCATATATATCTTATCTACAGGCCCTGGTCTAACGGGGACAGGCTGATATCCCATATTTATCTGATCTACGGACCCTGGTCTAACAGGGACAGGCTGATATCCGATATATATCTGATCTACGGGCCCTGGTCTAAAGGGGACAGGCTGATATCCGATATATATCTGATCTACGGGCCCTGGCCTAACAGGGACAGGCTGATATCCCATATATATCTGATCTACGGGCCCTGGTCTGACGGGGACAGACTGATATCCCATATATATCTGATCTACGGGCCCTGGTCTAACAGGGACAGGCTGATATCCCATATCTGACCGAAGGGCCCTGGTCTAACGGGGACAGGCTGATATCCCATATATATCTGATCTACAGGCCCTGGTCTAATGGGGACAGGCTGATATCCCATATATATCTGATCTACGGGACCTGGTCTAACGGGGACAGGCTGATATCCCATATATATCTGATCTACGGGCCCTGGTCTAACGGGGACAGGCTGATATCCCATATATATCTGATCTACGGGCCCTGGTCTAACGGGAACAGGCTGATATCCCATATATATCTGATCTACGGGCCCTGGTCTAACGGGGACAGGCTAATATCCCATATATATCTGATCTACGGGCCCTGGTCTAACGGGGACAGGCTGATATCCCATATATCTGATCTACGGGCCCTGATATAACAGGGACAGGCTAATATCCCATATATATCTGATCTACGGGCCCTGGTCTAACAGGGACAGGCTGATATCCTATATGTATCCTATTTACGGCCCTGGTCTAACAGGTACAGGCTGATATCCTATATGTATCTGATGTACGGGCCCTGGTCTAACAGGGACAGGCTGATATCCCATATATATCGGACCTAAGGGCCCTGGTCAACCAGGGACAGGCTGATATCCCATATATATCTGATCTACGGGCCCTGGTCTAACAGGGACAGGCTGATATCCCATTTTATATCTTATCTACAGGCCCTGGTCTAACAGGGACAGGCTGATATCCCATATATATCTGATCTAAGGTCCCTGGTCTAACGGGGACAGGCTGAAATCCCATATATATCTGATCTACGGGCCCTGGTCTAATGGGGATAGGCTGATATCCCATATATATCTGATCTACGGGCCCTGGTCTGACGGGGACAGGCTGATATCCCATATATATCTGATCTACGGGCCCTGGTCTAACGGGGACAGGCTGATATCCCATATATATCTGATCTACGGGCCCTGGTCTAACGGGGACAGGCTGATATCCCATATATCTGATCTACGGGCCCTGATATAACAGGGACAGGCTAATATCCCATATATATCTGATCTACGGGCCCTGATATAACAGGGACAGGCTAATATCCCATATATATCTGATCTACGGGCCCTGATATAACAGGGAGAGGCTAATATCCCATATATATCGGACCTTAGGGCCCTGGTCAACCAGGGACAGGCTGATATCCCATATATATCTGATCTACGGGCCCTGGTCTAACAGGGACAGGCTGATATCCCATTTTATATCTTATCTACAGTCCCTGGTCTAACGGGGACAGGCTGATATCCCATATATATCTGATCTTCGGGCCCTGGTCTAACAGGGACAGGCTGATATCCCATATATATCTGATCTACGGGCCCTGGTCTAACAGGGACAGGCTGATATCCCATATATATCTGATCTACGGGCCCTGGTCTAACGGGGACAGGCTGATATCCCATACATATCTTATCTACGGACCCTGGTCTAACAGGGACAGGCTGATATCCGATATATATCTGATCTACGGGCCCTGGTCTAACGGGGACAGGCTGATATCCAATATATATCTGATCTACAGGCCCTGGTCTAACAGGGACAGGCTGATATCCCATATATATCTGATCTACGGGCCCTGGTCTGACGGGGACAGGCTGATATCCCATATATATCTGATCTACGGGCCCTGGTCTAACAGGGACAGGCGGATATCCCATATCTGACCGAAGGGCCCTGGTCTAACAGGGACAGGCTGATATAGCATATATATCTGATCTACGGGCCCTGGTCTAACGGGGACAGGCTGCTATCCCATTTTATATCTGACCTACGGGCCCTGGTCTAACAGGGACAGGCTGATATCCCATATATATCTGATCTATGGCCCCTGGTTTAATGGGGACAGGCTTATATCCCATATATATCTGATCTACGGGCCCTGGTCTAACAGGGACATGGTAATATCCCATATATATCTGATCTACGGGCCCTGGTCTAACAGGGACAGGCTGATATCCCATATATATCTGATCTACGGGCCCTGGTCTAACAGGGACAGGCTGATATCCCATATATATCGGACCTAAAGGCCCTGGTCTAACAGGGACAGGCTGATATCCCATATATATCTGATCTACGGGCCCTGGTCTGACGGGGACAGGCTGATATCCCATATATATCTGATCTACGGGCCCTAGTCTAACAGGGACAGGCTGATATCCCATATATATCTGATCTACGGGCCCTGGTCTAACGGGGACAGGCTGAAATCCCATATATATCTGATCTACGGGCCCTGGTCTGACGGGGACAGGCTGATATCCCATATATATCTGATCTACGGGCCCTGGTCTAACGGAGACAGGCTGATATCCCATATATATCTGATCTACGGGCCCTGGTCTAACGGGGACAGGCTGATATCCCATATATCTGATCTACGGGCCCTGATATAACAGGGACAGGCTAATATCCCATATATATCTGATCTACGGGCCCTGATATAACAGGGACAGGCTAATATCCCATATATATCTGATCTACGGGCCCTGATATAAAAGGGACAGGCTAATATCCCATATATATCGGACCTTAGGGCCCTGGTCAACCAGGGACAGGCTGATATCCCATATATATCTGATCTACGGGCCCTGGTCTAACAGGGACAGGCTGATATCCCATTTTATATCTTATCTACAGTCCCTGGTCTAACGGGGACAGGCTGATATCCCATATATATCTGATCTTCGGGCCCTGGTCTTACAGGGACAGGCTGATATCCCATATATATCTGATCTACGGGCCCTAGTCTAACAGGGACAGGCTGATATCCCATATATATCTGATCTACGGGCCCTGGTCTAACAGGGACAGGCTGATATCCCATATATATCGGATCTACGGGCCCTGGTCTAACAGGGACAGGCTGAAATCCCATATATATCAGACCTAAAGGCCCTGCTCTAACAGGGACAGGCTGATATCCCATATATATCTGATCTACGGGCCCTGGTCTAACGGGGACAGGCTGATATCCCATATATATCTGATCTACGGGACCTGGTCTAACGGGGACAGGCTGATATCCTATATGTATCTGATGTACGGGCCCTGGTCTAACGGGGACAGGCTGATATCCCATATATATCTGATCTACGGGCCCTGGTCTAACAGGGACAGGCTGATATCCCATTTTATATCTTATCTACAGGCCCTGGTCTAACGGGGACAGGCTGATATCCCATATATATCTGATCTAAGGGCCCTGGTCTAACGGGGACAGGCTGAAATCCCATATATATCTGATCTACGGGCCCTGGTCTAATGGGGACAGGCTGATATCCCATATATATCTGATCTACGGGCCCTGGTCTAACGGGGACAGGCTGATATCCCATATATATCTGATCTACGGGCCCTGGTCTGACGGGGACAGGCTGATATCCCATATATATCTGATCTACGGGCCCTGGTCTAACGGGGACAGGCTGATATCCCATATATATCTGATCTACGGGCCCTGGTCTAACGGGGACAGGCTGATATCCCATATATCTGATCTACGGGCCCTGATATAACAGGGACAGGCTAATATCCCATATATATCTGATCTACGGGCCCTGATATAACAGGGACAGGCTAATATCCCATATATATCTGATCTACGGGCCCTGATATAAAAGGGACAGGCTAATATCCCATATATATCGGACCTTAGGGCCCTGGTCAACCAGGGACAGGCTGATATCCCATATATATCTGATCTACGGGCCCTAGTCTAACAGGGACAGGCTGATATCCCATATATATCTGATCTACGGGCCCTGGTCTAACGGGGACAGGCTGAAATCCCATATATATCTGATCTACGGGCCCTGGTCTAATGGGGACAGGCTGATATCCCATATATATCTGATCTACGGGCCCTGGTCTAACGGGGACAGGCTGATATCCCATATATATCTGATCTACGGGCCCTGGTCTGACGGGGACAGGCTGATATCCCATATATATCTGATCTACGGGCCCTGGTCTAACGGAGACAGGCTGATATCCCATATATATCTGATCTACGGGCCCTGGTCTAACGGGGACAGGCTGATATCCCATATATCTGATCTACGGGCCCTGATATAACAGGGACAGGCTAATATCCCATATATATCTGATCTACGGGCCCTGATATAACAGGGACAGGCTAATATCCCATATATATCTGATCTACGGGCCCTGATATAAAAGGGACAGGCTAATATCCCATATATATCGGACCTAGGGCCCTGGTCAACCAGGGACAGTCTGATATCCCATATATATCTGATCTACGGGCCCTGGTCTAACAGGGACAGGCTGATATCCCATTTTATATCTTATCTACAGTCCCTGGTCTAACGGGGACAGGCTGATATCCCATATATATCTGATCTTCGGGCCCTGGTCTTACAGGGACAGGCTGATATCCCATATATATCTGATCTACGGGCCCTAGTCTAACAGGGACAGGCTGATATCCCATATATATCTGATCTACGGGCCCTGGTCTAACAGGGACAGGCTGATATCCCATATATATCGGATCTACGGGCCCTGGTCTAACAGGGACAGGCTGAAATCCCATATATATCGGACCTAAAGGCCCTGCTCTAACAGGGACAGGCTGATATCCCATATATATCTGATCTACGGGCCCTGGTCTAACGGGGACAGGCTGATATCCCATATATATCTGATCTACGGGACCTGGTCTAACGGGGACAGGCTGATATCCTATATGTATCTGATGTACGGGCCCTGGTCTAACGGGGACAGGCTGATATCCCATATATATCTGATCTACGGGCCCTGGTCTAACAGGGACAGGCTGATATCCCATTTTATATCTTATCTACAGGCCCTGGTCTAACGGGGACAGGCTGATATCCCATATATATCTGATCTAAGGGCCCTGGTCTAACGGGGACAGGCTGAAATCCCATATATATCTGATCTACGGGCCCTGGTCTAATGGGGACAGGCTGATATCCCATATATATCTGATCTACGGGCCCTGGTCTAACGGGGACAGGCTGATATCCCATATATATCTGATCTACGGGCCCTGGTCTGACGGGGACAGGCTGATATCCCATATATATCTGATCTACGGGCCCTGGTCTAACGGGGACAGGCTGATATCCCATATATCTGATCTACGGGCCCTGATATAACAGGGACAGGCTAATATCCCATATATATCTGATCTACGGGCCCTGATATAACAGGGACAGGCTAATATCCCATATATATCTGATCTACGGGCCCTGATATAAAAGGGACAGGCTAATATCCCATATATATCGGACCTTAGGGCCCTGGTCAACCAGGGACAGGCTGATATCCCATATATATCTGATCTACGGGCCCTGGTCTAACAGGGACAGGCTGATATCCCATTTTATATCTTATCTACAGTCCCTGGTCTAACGGGGACAGGCTGATATCCCATATATATCTGATCTTCGGGCCCTGGTCTTACAGGGACAGGCTGATATCCCATATATATCTGATCTACGGGCCCTAGTCTAACAGGGACAGGCTGATATCCCATATATATCTGATCTACGGGCCCTGGTCTAACAGGGACAGGCTGATATCCCATATATATCGGATCTACGGGCCCTGGTCTAACAGGGACAGGCTGAAATCCCATATATATCGGACCTAAAGGCCCTGCTCTAACAGGGACAGGCTGATATCCCATATATATCTGATCTACGGGCCCTGGTCTAACGGGGACAGGCTGATATCCCATATATATCTGATCTACGGGACCTGGTCTAACGGGGACAGGCTGATATCCTATATGTATCTGATGTACGGGCCCTGGTCTAACGGGGACAGGCTGATATCCCATATATATCTGATCTACGGGCCCTGGTCTAACAGGGACAGGCTGATATCCCATTTTATATCTTATCTACAGGCCCTGGTCTAACGGGGACAGGCTGATATCCCATATATATCTGATCTAAGGGCCCTGGTCTAACGGGGACAGGCTGAAATCCCATATATATCTGATCTACGGGCCCTGGTCTAATGGGGACAGGCTGATATCCCATATATATGATCTACGGGCCCTGGTCTAACGGGGACAGGCTGATATCCCATATATATCTGATCTACGGGCCCTGGTCTGACGGGGACAGGCTGATATCCCATATATATCTGATCTACGGGCCCTGGTCTAACGGGGACAGGCTGATATCCCATATATATCTGATCTACGGGCCCTGGTCTAACGGGGACAGGCTGATATCCCATATATCTGATCTACGGGCCCTGATATAACAGGGACAGGCTAATATCCCATATATATCTGATCTACGGGCCCTGATATAACAGGGACAGGCTAATATCCCATATATATCTGATCTACGGGCCCTGATATAAAAGGGACAGGCTAATATCCCATATATATCGGACCTTAGGGCCCTGGTCAACCAGGGACAGGCTGATATCCCATATATATCTGATCTACGGGCCCTGGTCTAACAGGGACAGGCTGATATCCCATTTTATATCTTATCTACAGTCCCTGGTCTAACGGGGACAGGCTGATATCCCATATATATCTGATCTTCGGGCCCTGGTCTTACAGGGACAGGCTGATATCCCATATATATCTGATCTAAGGGCCCTGGTCTAACGGGGACAGGCTGAAATCCCATATATATCTGATCTACGGGCCCTGGTCTAATGGGGACAGGCTGATATCCCATATATATCTGATCTACGGGCCCTGGTCTAACGGGGACAGGCTGATATCCCATATATATCTGATCTACGGGCCCTGGTCTAACGGGGACAGTCTGATATCCCATATATATCTGATCTACGGGCCCTGGTCTAACGGGGACAGGCTGATATCCCATATATATCTGATCTACGGGCCCTGGTCTAACGGGGACAGGCTGATATCCCATATATCTGATCTACGGGCCCTGATATAACAGGGACAGGCTAATATCCCATATATATCTGATCTACGGGCCCTGATATAACAGGGACAGGCTAATATCCCATATATATCTGATCTACGGGCCCTGATATAACAGGGACAGGCTAATATCCCATATATATCGGACCTTAGGGCCCTGGTCAACCAGGGACAGGCTGATATCCCATATATATCTGATCTACTGGCCCTGGTCTAACAGGGACAGGCTGATATCCCATTTTATATCTTATCTACAGTCCCTGGTCTAACGGGGACAGGCTGATATCCCATATATATCTGATCTACGGGCCCTGGTCTAACAGGGACAGGCTGATATCCCATATATATCTGATCTACGGGCCCTGGTCTAACGGGGACAGGCTGATATCCCATATATATATCTGATCTACGGGCCCTGGTCTAACAGGGACAGGCTGATATCCGATATATATCTGATCTACGGGCCCTGGTCTAACGGGGACAGGCTGATATCCGATATATATCTGATCTACGGGCCCTGGTCTAACAGGGACAGGCTGATATCCCATATATATCTGATCTACGGGCCCTGGTCTGACGGGGACAGGCTGATATCCCATATATATCTGATCTACGGGCCCTGGTCTAACAGGGACAGGCTGATATCCCATATCTGACCGAAGGGCACTGGTCTAACGGGGACAGGCTGATATCCCATATAAATCTTATCTACAGGCCCTGGTCTAACGGGGACAGGCTGATATCCCATATATATCTGATCTACGGGCCCTGGTCTGACGGGGACAGGCTGATATCCCATATATATCTGATCTACGGGCCCTGGTCTAACGGGGACAGGCTGATATCCCATATATATCTGATCTACGGGCCCTGGTCTAACGGGGACAGGCTGATATCCCATATATATCTGATCTACGGGCCCTGGTCTAACGGGGACAGGCTGATATCCCATATATATCTGATCTACGGGCCCTGGTCTAACGGGGACAGGCTGATATCCCATATATATCTGATCTACGGGCCCTGGTCTAACGGGGACAGGCTGATATCCCATATATCTGATCTACGGGCCCTGATATAACAGGGACAGGCTAATATCCCATATATATCTGATCTACAGGCCCTGGTCTAACAGGGACAGGCTGATATCCTATATGTATCCTATGTACGGCCCTGGTCTAACAGGGACAGGCTGATATCCTATATGTATCTGATGTACGGGCCCTGGTCTAACAGGGACAGGCTGATATCCCATATATATCGGACCTAAGGGCCCTGGTCAACCAGGGACAGGCTGATATCCCATATATATCTGATCTACGGGCCTTGGTCTAACTTGGACAGGCTGATATCCCATTTTATATCTTATCTACAGGCCCTGGTCTAACGGGGACAGGCTGATATCCCATATATATCTGATCTAAGGGCCCTGGTCTAACGGGGACAGGCTGATATCCCATATATATCTGATCTACGGGCCCTGGTCTAACGGGGACAGGCTGATATCCCATATATATCTGATCTACGGGCCCTGGTCTGACGGGGACAGGCTGATATCCCATATATATCTGATCTACGGGCCCTGGTCTAACGGGGACAGGCTGATATCCCATATATATCTGATCTACGGGCCCTGGTCTAACGGGGACAGGCTGATATCCCATATATCTGATCTACGGGCCCTGATATAACAGGGACAGGCTAATATCCCATATATATCTGATCTACGGGCCCTGATATAACAGGGACAGGCTAATATCCCATATATATCTGATCTATGGGCCCTGATATAACAGGGACAGGCTAATATCCCATATATATCGGACCTTAGGGCCCTGGTCAACCAGGGACAGGCTGATATCCCATATATATCTGATCTACGGGCCCTGGTCTAACAGGGACAGGCTGATATCCCATTTTATATCTTATCTACAGTCCCTGGTCTAACGGGGAGAGGCTGATATCCCATATATATCTGATCTAAGGGCCCTGGTCTAACGGGGACAGGCTGAAATCCCATATATATCTGATCTACGGGCCCTGGTCTGACGGGGACAGGCTGATATCCCATATATCTAATCTACGGGCCCTGATATAACAGGGACAGGCTAATATCCCATATATATCTGATCTACGGGCCCTGGTCTAACAGGGACAGGCTGATATCCTATATGTATCTATGTACGTCCCTGGTCTAACAGGGACAGGCTGATATCCTACATGTATCTGATGTACGGGCCCTGGTCTAACAGGGACAGGCTGATATCCCATATATATCGGACCTAAGGGCCCTGGTCAACCAGGGACAGGCTGATATCCCATATATATCTGATCTACGGGCCCTGGTCTAACAGGGACAGGCTGATATCCCATTTTATATCTTATCTACAGGCCCTGGTCTAACGGGGACAGGCTGATATCCCATATATATCTGATCTAAGGGCCCTGGTCTAACAGGGACAGGCTGATATCCCATATATATCGGACCTAAAGGCCCTGGTCTAACAGGGACAGGCTAATATCCCATATATATCTGATCTACGGGCCCTGGTCTGACGTGGACAGGCTGATATCCCATATATATCTGCTCTACGGGCCCTGGTCTAACAGGGACAGGCGGATATCCCATATATATCTGATCTACGGGCCCTGGTCTAACAGGGACAGGCTGATATCCCATATATATCGGACCTAAAGGCCCTGGTCTAACAGGGACAGGCTGATATCGCATA
This sequence comes from Oncorhynchus keta, assembly GCF_023373465.1. NCBI lineage: Eukaryota > Metazoa > Chordata > Actinopteri > Salmoniformes > Salmonidae > Oncorhynchus > Oncorhynchus keta. The sequence goes on from NW_026280640.1 coordinate 44,771, forward strand.
TATATCGGACCTAAAGGCCCTGGTCTAACAGGGACAGGCTGATATAGCATATATATCTGATCTACGTGCCCTGGTCTAACAGGGACAGGCTGATATCCCATTTTATATCTCATCTAAGGGCCCTGGTCTAACAGGGACAGGCTGATATCCCATATATATCGGACCTAAAGGCCCTGGTCTAACAGGGACAGGCTAATATCCCATATATATCTGATCTACGGGCCCTGGTCTAACGTGGACAGGCTGATATCCCATATATATCTGATCTACGGGCCCTGGTCTAACAGGGACAGGCGGATATCCCATATATATCTGATCTACGGGCCCTGGTCTAACAGGGACAGGCTGATATCCCATATATATCGGACCTAAAGGCCCTGGTCTAACAGGGACAGGCTGATATAGCATATATATCTGATCTACGGGACCTGGTCTAACAGGGACAGGCTGATATCCCATATATATCTGATCTACGGGCCCTGGTCTGACGGGGACAGGCTGATATCCCATATATATCTGATCTACGGGCCCTGGTCTAACAGGGACAGGCTGATATCCCATATCTGACCGAAGGGCCCTGGTCTAACGGGGACAGGCTGATATCCCATATATATCTGATCTACAGGCCCTGGTCTAACGGGGACAGGCTGATATCCCATATATATCTGATCTACGGGACCTGGTCTAACGGGGACAGGCTGATATCCCATATATATCTGATCTACGGGCCCTGGTCTAACGGGGACAGGCTGATATCCCATATATATCTGATCTACGGGCCCTGGTCTAACGGGAACAGGCTGATATCCCATATATATCTGATCTACGGGCCCTGGTCTAACGGGGACAGGCTAATATCCCATATATATCTGATCTACGGGCCCTGGTCTAACGGGGACAGGCTGATATCCCATATATCTGATCTACGGGCCCTGATATAACAGGGACAGGCTAATATCCCATATATATCTGATCTACGGGCCCTGGTCTAACAGGGACAGGCTGATATCCTATATGTATCCTATTTACGGCCCTGGTCTAACAGGTACAGGCTGATATCCTATATGTATCTGATGTACGGGCCCTGGTCTAACAGGGACAGGCTGATATCCCATATATATCGGACCTAAGGGCCCTGGTCAACCAGGGACAGGCTGATATCCCATATATATCTGATCTACGGGCCCTGGTCTAACAGGGACAGGCTGATATCCCATTTTATATCTTATCTACAGGCCCTGGTCTAACAGGGACAGGCTGATATCCCATATATATCTGATCTAAGGTCCCTGGTCTAACGGGGACAGGCTGAAATCCCATATATATCTGATCTACGGGCCCTGGTCTAATGGGGATAGGCTGATATCCCATATATATCTGATCTACGGGCCCTGGTCTGACGGGGACAGGCTGATATCCCATATATATCTGATCTACGGGCCCTGGTCTAACGGGGACAGGCTGATATCCCATATATATCTGATCTACGGGCCCTGGTCTAACGGGGACAGGCTGATATCCCATATATCTGATCTACGGGCCCTGATATAACAGGGACAGGCTAATATCCCATATATATCTGATCTACGGGCCCTGATATAACAGGGACAGGCTAATATCCCATATATATCTGATCTACGGGCCCTGATATAACAGGGAGAGGCTAATATCCCATATATATCGGACCTTAGGGCCCTGGTCAACCAGGGACAGGCTGATATCCCATATATATCTGATCTACGGGCCCTGGTCTAACAGGGACAGGCTGATATCCCATTTTATATCTTATCTACAGTCCCTGGTCTAACGGGGACAGGCTGATATCCCATATATATCTGATCTTCGGGCCCTGGTCTAACAGGGACAGGCTGATATCCCATATATATCTGATCTACGGGCCCTGGTCTAACAGGGACAGGCTGATATCCCATATATATCTGATCTACGGGCCCTGGTCTAACGGGGACAGGCTGATATCCCATAAATATCTTATCTACGGACCCTGGTCTAACAGGGACAGGCTGATATCCGATATATATCTGATCTACGGGCCCTGGTCTAACGGGGACAGGCTGATATCCAATATATATCTGATCTACAGGCCCTGGTCTAACAGGGACAGGCTGATATCCCATATATATCTGATCTACGGGCCCTGGTCTGACGGGGACAGGCTGATATCCCATATATATCTGATCTACGGGCCCTGGTCTAACAGGGACAGGCGGATATCCCATATCTGACCGAAGGGCCCTGGTCTAACAGGGACAGGCTGATATAGCATATATATCTGATCTACGGGCCCTGGTCTAACGGGGACAGGCTGCTATCCCATTTTATATCTGACCTACGGGCCCTGGTCTAACAGGGACAGGCTGATATCCCATATATATCTGATCTATGGCCCTGGTTTAATGGGGACAGGCTTATATCCCATATATATCTGATCTACGGGCCCTGGTCTAACAGGGACATGGTAATATCCCATATATATCTGATCTACGGGCCCTGGTCTAACGGGGACAGGCTGATAACCCATATATATCTGATCTACGGGCCCTGGTCTAACAGGGACAGGCTGATATCCCATATATATCGGACCTAACGGCCCTGGTCTAACAGGGACAGGCTGATATCCCATATATATCTGATCTACGGGCCCTGGTCTGACGGGGACAGGCTGATATCCCATATATATCTGATCTACGGGCCCTAGTCTAACAGGGACAGGCTGATATCCCATATATCTGATCTACGGGCCCTGGTCTAACGGGGACAGGCTGATATCCCATATATATCTGATCTACGGGCCCTGGTCTGACGGGGACAGGCTGATATCCCATATATATCTGATCTACGGGCCCTGGTCTAACGGAGACAGGCTGATATCCCATATATATCTGATCTACGGGCCCTGGTCTAACGGGGACAGGCTGATATCCCATATATCTGATCTACGGGCTCTGGTATAACAGGGACAGGCTAATATCCCATATATATCTGATCTACGGGCCCTGATATAACAGGGACAGGCTGATATCCCATATATCTGATCTACGGGCCCTGATATAAAAGGGACAGGCTAATATCCCATATATATCGGACCTTAGGGCCCTGGTCAACCAGGGACAGGCTGATATCCCATATATATCTGATCTACGGGCCCTGGTCTAACAGGGACAGGCTGATATCCCATTTTATATCTTATCTACAGTCCCTGGTCTAACGGGGACAGGCTGATATCCCATATATATCTGATCTTCGGGCCCTGGTCTTACAGGGACAGGCTGATATCCCATATATATCTGATCTACGGGCCCTAGTCTAACAGGGACAGGCTGATATCCCATATATATCTGATCTACGGGCCCTGGTCTAACAGGGACAGGCTGATATCCCATATATATCGGATCTACGGGCCCTGGTCTAACAGGGACAGGCTGAAATCCCATATATATCGGACCTAAAGGCCCTGCTCTAACAGGGACAGGCTGATATCCCATATATATCTGATCTACGGGCCCTGGTCTAACGGGGACAGGCTGATATCCCATATATATCTGATCTACGGGACCTGGTCTAACGGGGACAGGCTGATATCCTATATGTATCTGATGTACGGGCCCTGGTCTAACGGGGACAGGCTGATATCCCATATATATCTGATCTACGGGCCCTGGTCTAACAGGGACAGGCTGATATCCCATTTTATATCTTATCTACAGGCCCTGGTCTAACGGGGACAGGCTGATATCCCATATATATCTGATCTAAGGGCCCTGGTCTAACGGGGACAGGCTGAAATCCCATATATATCTGATCTACGGGCCCTGGTCTAATGGGGACAGGCTGATATCCCATATATATCTGATCTACGGGCCCTGGTCTAACGGGGACAGGCTGATATCCCATATATATCTGATCTACGGGCCCTGGTCTAACGGGGACAGGCTGATATCCCATATATATCTGATCTACGGGCCCTGGTCTAACGGGGACAGGCTGATATCCCATATATATCTGATCTACGGGCCCTGGTCTAACGGGGACAGGCTGATATCCCATATATCTGATCTACGGGCCCTGATATAACAGGGACAGGCTAATATCCCATATATATCTGATCTACGGGCCCTGATATAACAGGGACAGGCTAATATCCCATATATATCTGATCTACGGGCCCTGATATAAAAGGGACAGGCTAATATCCCATATATATCGGACCTTAGGGCCCTGGTCAACCAGGGACAGGCTGATATCCCATATATATCTGATCTACGGGCCCTGGTCTAATGGAGACAGGCTGATATCCCATATATATCTGATCTACGGGCCCTGGTCTAATGGGGACAGGCTGAAATCCCATATATATCTGATCTACGGGCCCTGGTCTAATTGGGACAGGCTGATATCCCATATATATCTGATCTACGGGCCCTGGTCTAACGGGGACAGGCTGATATCCCATATATATCTGATCTACGGGCCCTGGTCTGACGGGGACAGGCTGATATCCCATATATATCTGATCTACGGGCCCTGGTCTAACGGAGACAGGCTGATATCCCATATATATCTGATCTACGGGCCCTGGTCTAACGGGGACAGGCTGATATCCCATATATCTGATCTACGGGCCCTGGTATAACAGGGACAGGCTAATATCCCATATATATCTGATCTACGGGCCCTGGTCTAACAGGGACAGGCTAATATCCCATATATATCTGATCTACGGGCCCTGGTATAAAGGGACAGGCTAATATCCCATATATATCGGACCTAGGGGCCCTGGTCAACCAGGGACAGGCTGATATCCCATATATATCTGATCTACGGGCCCTGGTCTAACAGGGACAGGCTGATATCCCATTTTATATCTTATCTACAGTCCCTGGTCTAACGGGGACAGGCTGATATCCCATATATATCTGATCTTCGGGCCCTGGTCTAATGGGGACAGGCTGATATCCCATATATATCTGATCTACGGGCCCTGGTCTAACAGGGGACAGGCTGATATCCCATATATATGATCTACCCTGGTCTAACAGGGACAGGCTGATATCCCATATATATCGGATCTACGGGCCCTGGTCTAACAGGGACAGGCTGATATCCCATATATATCGGACCTAAAGGCCCTGGTCTAACAGGGACAGGCTGATATCCCATATATATCTGATCTACGGGCCCTGGTCTAACGGGGACAGGCTGATATCCCATATATATCTGATCTACGGCCCTGGTCTAACGGGGACAGGCTGATATCCTATATGTATCTGATGTACGGGCCCTGGTCTAACGGGGACAGGCTGATATCCCATATATATCTGATCTACGGGCCCTGGTCTAACAGGGACAGGCTGATATCCCATTTATCTGATCTACAGGCCCTGGTCTAACGGGGACAGGCTGATATCCCATATATATCTGATCTAAGGGCCCTGGTCTAACGGGGATAGGCTGAAATCCCATATATATCTGATCTACGGGCCCTGGTCTAATGGGGACAGGCTGATATCCCATATATATCTGATCTACGGGCCCTGGTCTAACGGGGACAGGCTGATATCCCATATATATCTGATCTACGGGCCCTGGTCTAACGGGGACAGGCTGATATCCCATATATATCTGATCTACGGGCCCTGGTCTAACGGGGACAGGCTGATATCCCATATATATCTGATCTACGGGCCCTGGTCTAACGGGGACAGGCTGATATCCCATATATATCTGATCTACGGGCCCTGGTCTAACAGGGACAGGCTGATATCCCATATATATCTGATCTACGGGCCCTGGTCTAACAGGGACAGGCTGATATCCCATATATATCTGATCTACGGGCCCTGGTATAAAAGGGACAGGCTGATATCCCATATATATCGGATCTAGGGCCCTGGTCTAACAGGGACAGGCTGATATCCCATATATATCTGATCTACGGGCCCTGGTCTAACAGGGACAGGCTGATATCCCATATATATCTGATCTACAGGCCCTGGTCTAACGGGGACAGGCTGATATCCCATATATATCTGATCTACGGGCCCTGGTCTAACAGGGACAGGCTGATATCCCATATATATCTGATCTAAGGGCCCTGGTCTAACGGGGACAGGCTGAAATCCCATATATATCTGATCTACGGGCCCTGGTCTAATGGGGACAGGCTGATATCCCATATATATCTGATCTACGGGCCCTGGTCTAACGGGGACAGGCTGATATCCCATATATATCTGATCTACGGGCCCTGGTCTAACGGGGACAGGCTGATATCCCATATATATCTGATCTACGGGCCCTGGTCTAACGGGGACAGGCTGATATCCCATATATATCTGATCTACGGGCCCTGGTCTAACGGGGACAGGCTGATATCCCATATATCTGATCTACGGGCCCTGGTATAACAGGGACAGGCTGATATCCCATATATATCTGATCTACGGGCCCTGGTCTAACAGGGACAGGCTGATATCCCATATATATATCTGATCTACGGGCCCTGGTATAACAGGGACAGGCTGATATCCCATATATATCTGATCTACGGGGCCCTGGTCAACAGGGACAGGCTGATATCCCATATATATCTGATCTACGGGCCCTGGTCTAACAGGGACAGGCTGATATCCCATATATATCTTATCTACGGGCCCTGGTCTAACGGGGACAGGCTGATATCCCATATATATCTGATCTACGGGCCCTGGTCTAACAGGGACAGGCTGATATCCCATATATATCTGATCTACGGGCCCTGGTCTAACGGGGACAGGCTGATATCCCATATATATCTGATCTACGGACCCTGGTCTAACAGGGACAGGCTGATATCCGATATATATCTGATCTACGGGCCCTGGTCTAACGGGGACAGGCTGATATCCGATATATATCTGATCTACGGGCCCTGGTCTAACAGGGACAGGCTGATATCCCATATATATCTGATCTACGGGCCCTGGTCTGACGGGGACAGGCTGATATCCCATATATATCTGATCTACGGGCCCTGGTCTAACAGGGACAGGCTGATATCCCATATCTGACCGAAGGGCCCTGGTCTAACAGGGACAGGCTGATATCCCATATATATCTGATCTACAGGCCCTGGTCTAACGGGGACAGGCTGATATCCCATATATATCTGATCTACGGGCCCTGGTCTAACAGGGACAGGCTGATATCCCATATATATCTGATCTACAGGCCCTGGTCTAACAGGGACAGGCTGATATCCCATATATATCTGATCTACGGGCCCTGGTCTAACGGGGACAGGCTGATATCCCATATATATCTGATCTACGGGCCCTGGTCTAACGGGGACAGGCTGATATCCCATATATATCTGATCTACGGGCCCTGGTCTAACGGGGACAGGCTGATATCCCATATATATCTGATCTACAGGCCCTGGTCTAACGGGGACAGGCTGATATCCCATATATATCTGATCTAAGGGCCCTGGTCTAACAGGGACAGGCTGATATCCCATATATATCTGATCTACGGGCCCTGGTCTAACAGGGACAGGCTGATATCCCATATATCTGATCTACGGGCCCTGGTATAACAGGGACAGGCTAATATCCCATATATATCTGATCTACAGGCCCTGGTCTAACAGGGACAGGCTGATATCCTATATATATCCTACGGCCCTGGTCTAACAGGGACAGGCTGATATCCCATATATCTGATCTACGGGCCCTGGTCTAACAGGGACAGGCTGATATCCCATATATATCGGATCTACAGGGCCCTGGTCTAACCAGGGACAGGCTGATATCCCATATATATCTGATCTACGGGCCCTGGTCTAACAGGGACAGGCTGATATCCCATTTTTATATCTGATCTACGGGCCCTGGTCTAACGGGGACAGGCTGATATCCCATATATATCTGATCTACGGGCCCTGGTCTAACAGGGACAGGCTGATATCCCATATATATCTGATCTACGGGCCCTGGTCTAACAGGGACAGGCTGATATCCCATATATATCTGATCTACGGGCCCTGGTCTAACGGGGACAGGCTGATATCCCATATATATCTGATCTACGGGCCCTGGTCTAACGGGGGGACAGGCTGATATCCCATATATATCTGATCTACAGGCCCTGGTCTAACAGGGACAGGCTGATATCCCATATATCTGATCTACGGGCCCTGATATAACAGGGACAGGCTAATATCCCATATATATCTGATCTACGGGCCCTGGTCTAACAGGGACAGGCTGATATCCCATATATATCTGATCTACGGGCCCTGGTCTAACAGGGACAGGCTGATATCCCATATATATCGGATCTACAGGGCCCTGGTCTAACAGGGACAGGCTGATATCCCATATATATATCTGATCTACGGGCCCTGGTCTAACAGGGACAGGCTGATATCCCATTATATATCTGATCTACAGGCCCTGGTCTAATGGGGACAGGCTGATATCCCATATATATCTGATCTACGGGCCCTGGTCTAACGGGGACAGGCTGATATCCCATATATATCTGATCTACGGGCCCTGGTCTAACGGGGACAGGCTGATATCCCATATATCTGATCTACGGGCCCTGGTCTAACAGGGACAGGCTGATATCCCATATATATCTGATCTACGGGCCCTGGTCTAACAGGGACAGGCTGATATCCTATATGTATCTATCTCGGCCCTGGTCTAACAGGGACAGGCTGATATCCTATATATATCGATCTACGGCCCTGGTCTAACAGGGACAGGCTGATATCCCATATATATCTGACCTCTAACAGGCCCTGGTCTAACCAGGGACAGGCTGATATCCCATATATATCTGATCTACGGGCCCTGGTCTAATGGGGACAGGCTGATATCCCATTTTATATCTGATCTACAGGCCCTGGTCTAACGGGGGACAGGCTGATATCCCATATATATCTGATCTACAGGGCCCTGGTCTAACAGGGACAGGCTGATATCCATATATATCGGATCTACGGGCCCTGGTCTAACAGGGACAGGCTGATATCCCATATATATCTGATCTACGGGCCCTGGTCTAACGGGGACAGGCTGATATCCCATATATATCTGATCTACGGGCCCTGGTCTAACAGGGACAGGCTGATATCCATATATATCTGATCTACGGGCCCTGGTCTAACAGGGACAGGCTGATATCCCATATATATCTGGACCTAAAGGCCCTGGTCTAACAGGGACAGGCTGATATAGCATATATATCTGATCTAAAGGCCCTGGTCTAACAGGGACAGGCTGATATCCCATATATATCTGACCTAAAGGCCCTGGTCTAACAGGGACAGGCTGATATCCCATATATATCTGATCTACAGGCCCTGGTCTAATGGGGACAGGCTGATATCCCATATATATCTGATCTACGGGCCCTGGTCTAACGGGACAGACTGATATTATATATCTGATCTACGGGCCCTGGTCTAACGGGGACAGGCTGATATCCCATATATATCTGATCTACGGCCCTGGTCTAACGGGGACAGGCTGATATCCCATATATATCTGATCTACGGGCCCTGGTCTAACAGGGACAGGCTGATATCCCATATATATCTGATCTACGGGCCCTGGTCTAACAGGGACAGGCTGATATCCCATATATATCTGATCTACAGGCCCTGGTCTAACAGGGACAGGCTGATATCCCTTATATATCTGATCTACGGGCCCTGGTCTAACAGGGGACAGGCTGATATCCCATATATATCTGATCTACGGGCCCTGGTCTAACAGGGACAGGCTGATATCCAATATATATCTGATCTACGGGCCCTGGTCTAACGGGGACAGGCTGATATCCCATATATATCTGGATCTACAGGCCCTGGTCTAACGGGGACAGGCTGATATCCATATATATCTGATCTACGGGCCCTGGTCTAACAGGGACAGGCTGATATCCCATGTATATCTGATCTACGGGCCCTGGTCTAACAGGGACAGGCTGATATCCCTTATATATCTGATCTACGGGCCCTGGTCTAAAGGGGACAGGCTGATATCCCATATATATCTGATCTACGGGCCCTGGTCTAACAGGGACAGGCTGATATCCAATATATATCTGATCTACGGGCCCTGGTCTAACAGGGACAGGCTGATATCCCATATATATCTGATCTACGGGCCCTGGTCTAACAGGGACAGGCTGATATCCCATATATATCTGATCTACGGGCCCTGGTCTAACGGGGACAGGCTGATATCCCATATATATCTGATCTACGGGCCCTGGTCTAACGGGGACAGGCTGATATCCGATATATATCTGATCTACGGGCCCTGGTCTAACGGGGACAGGCTGATATCCCATATATATCTGATCTACGGGACCTGGTCTAACGGGGACAGGCTGATATCCCATATATATCTGATCTACGGGCCCTGGTCTAACAGGGACAGGCTGATATCCCATATATATCTGATCTACGGGCCCTGGTCTAACGGGGACAGGCTGATATCCCATATATATCTGATCTACGGGCCCTGGTCTAACAGGGACAGGCTGATATCCCATATATATCTGATCTACGGGCCCTGGTCTAACAGGGACAGGCTGATATCCCATATATATCTGACCTACGGGCCCTGGTCTAACAGGGACAGGCTGATATCCCATATATATCTGATCTATGGGCCCTGGTTTAATGGGGACAGGCTTATATCCCATATATATCTGATCTACGGGCCCTGGTCTAACAGGGACAGGCTGATATCCCATATATATCTGATCTACGGGCCCTGGTCTGATGGGGACAGGCTGATATCCCATATATATCTGATCTACGGGCCCTGGTCTAACAGGGACAGGCTGATATCCCATATCTGACCGAAGGGCCCTGGTCTAACAGGGACAGGCTGATATCCCATATATATCTGATCTATGGCCCCTGGTTTAATGGGGACAGGCTTATATCCCATATATATCTGACCTACGGGCCCTGGTCTAACAGGGACAGGCTGATATCCCATATATATCTGATCTATGGCCCCTGGTTTAATGGGGACAGGCTGATATCCCATATATATCTGATCTACGGGCCCTGGTCTAACAGGGACAGGCTGATATCCCATATATATCTGATCTACGGGCCCTGGTCTAATGGGGACAGGCTGATATCCCATATATATCTGATCTACGGGCCCTGGTCTAACGGGGACAGGCTGATATCCCATATATATCTGATCTACGGGAAGTGGTCTAACAGGGACAGGCTGATATCCCATATATCTGATCTACGGGCCCTGGTCTAACAGGGACAGGCTGATATCCCATGTATATCTGATCTACAGGCCCTGGTCTAACGGGGACAGGCTGATATCCCTTATATATCTGATCGACGGGCCCTGGTCTAAAGGGGACAGGCTGATATCCCATATATATCTGATCTACGGGCCCTGGTCTAACAGGGACAGGCTGATATCCAATATATATCTGATCTACGGGCCCTGGTCTAACGGGGACAGGCTGATATCCCATATATATCTGATCTACAGGCCCTGGTCTAACGGGGACAGGCTGATATCCCATATATATCTGATCTACGGGCCCTGGTCTAACAGGGACAGGCTGATATCCCATGTATATCTGATCTACAGGCCCTGGTCTAACGGGGACAGGCTGATATCCCTTATATATCTGATCGACGGGCCCTGGTCTAAAGGGGACAGGCTGATATCCCATATATATCTGATCTACGGGCCCTGGTCTAACAGGGACAGGCTGATATCCAATATATATCTGATCTACGGGCCCTGGTCTAACGGGGACAGGCTGATATCCCATATATATCTGATCTACAGGCCCTGGTCTAACGGGGACAGGCTGATATCCCATATATATCTGATCTACGGGCCCTGGTCTAAAGGGGACAGGCTGATATCCCATATATATCTGATCTACGGGCCCTGGTCTAACGGGGACAGGCTGATATCCCATATATATCTGATCTACGGGCCCTGGTCTAACGGGGACAGGCTGATATCCCATATATATCTGATCTACGGGCCCTGGTCTAACGGGGACAGGCTGATATCCCATATATATCTGATCTACGGGCCCTGGTCTAACGGGGACAGGTTGATATCCGATATATATCTGATCTACGGGCCCTGGTCTAACAGGGACAGGCTGATATCCCATATATATCTGATCTACGGGACCTGGTCTAACGGGGACAGGCTGATATCCCATATATATCTGATCTACGGGCCCTGGTCTAACGGGGACAGGCTGATATCCCATATATATCTGATCTACGGGAAGTGGTCTAACGGGGACAGGCTGATATCCCATATATATCTGATCTACGGGCCCTGGTCTAACGGGGACAGGCTGATATCCCATATATATCTGATCTACGGGCCCTGGTCTAACAGGGACAGGCTGATATCCCATATATATCTGACCTACGGGCCCTGGTCTAACAGGGACAGGCTGATATCCCATATATATCTGATCTATGGCCCCTGGTTTAATGGGGACAGGCTTATATCCCATATATATCTGATCTACGGGCCCTGGTCTAACAGGGACAGGCTGATATCCCATATATATCTGATCTACGGGCCCTGGTCTGATGGGGACAGGCTGATATCCCATATATATCTGATCTACGGGCCCTGGTCTAACAGGGACAGGCTGATATCCCATATCTGACCGAAGGGCCCTGGTCTAACAGGGACAGGCTGATATAGCATATATATCTGATCTACGGGCCCTGGTCTAACGGGGACAGGCTGCTATCCCATTTTATATCTGACCTACGGGTCCTGGTCTAACAGGGACAGGCTGATATCCCATATATATCTGATCTATGGCCCCTGGTTTAATGGGGACAGGCTGATATCCCATATATATCTGATCTACGGGCCCTGGTCTAACAGGGACAGGCTGATATCCCATATATATCTGATCTATGGCCCCTGGTTTAATGGGGACAGGCTGATATCCCATATATATCTGATCTACGGGCCCTGGTCTAACAGGGACAGGCTGATATAGCATATATATCTGATCTACGGGCCCTGGTCTAACGGGGACAGGCTGATATCCCATATATATCGGACCTAAAGGCCCTGGTCTAACAGGGACAGGCTGATATAGCATATATATCTGATCTACGGGACCTGGTCTAACAGGGACAGGCTGATATCCCATATATATCTGATCTACGGGCCCTGGTCTAACAGGGACAGGCTGATATCCCATATATATCTGATCTACGGGCCCTGGTCTAACGGGGACCGGCTGATATCCCATATATATCTGATCTACGGGCCCTGGTCTAACAGGGAAAGGCTGAAATCCCATATATATCGGACCTAAAGGCCCTGGTCTAACAGGGACAGCCTGATATAGCATATATATTGGACCTAAAGGCCCTGGTCTAACAGGGACAGGCTGATATCCCATATATATCGGACCTAAAGGCCCTGGTCTAACAGGGACAGGCTAATATCCCATATATATATCTGATCTACGGGCCCTCGTCTAACAGGGACAGGCTGATATCCGATATATATCTCATATACAAGCCCTGGTCTAACAGGGACAGGCTGATATCCCATATATATCTGATCTATGGGCCCTGGTCTAACAGGGACAGGCTGATATCCAATATATATCTGATCTACGGGCCCTGGTCTAACAGGGACAGGCTGATATCCGATACATATCTGATCTACGGGCCCTGGTCTAACGGGGACAGGCTGATATCCGATATATATCTGATCTACGGGCCCTGGTCTAACAGGGACAGGCTGATATCCCATATATATCTGATCTACAGGCCCTGGTCTAACGGGGACAGGCTGATATCCCATATATATCTGATCTACGGGCCCTGGTCTAATGGGGACAGGCTGATATCCCATATATATCTGATTTACGGGCCCTGGTCTAACGGGGACAGGCTGATATCCCATATATATCTGATCTACGGGCCCTGGTCTAACAGGGACAGGCTGATATCTGATATATATCTGATCTACGGAACCTGGTCTAACAGGGACAGGCTGATATCCCATATATATCTGATCTACGGGCCCTGGTCTAACGAGGACAGGCTGATATCCCATATATATCTGACCTACGGGCCCTGGTCTAACAGGGAAAGGCTGATATCCGATATATATCTGATCTACGGGCCCTGGTCTAACGGGGACAGGCTGATATCCCATATATATCTGATCTACGGGCCCTGGTCTAATGGGGACAGGCTGCTATCCCATTTTATATCTGACCTACGGGTCCTGGTCTAACAGGGACAGGCTGATATCCCATATATATCTGATCTATGGCCCCTGGTCTAATGGGGACAGGCTTATATCCCATATATA
>NW_026280641.1:0-9411 GCF_023373465.1 Oncorhynchus keta
TCTATTATTATTTGACAGACCAGCTAGATCTAATGTCTCTGATTGTATTATGACAGACCAGCTAGATCTACTGTCTCTATTATAATATGACAGACCAGCTAGATCTACTGTCTCTATTGTATTATGACAGACCAGCTAGATCTACTGTCTCTATTATATTATGACAGACCAGCTAGATTTACTGTCTCTATTATAATATGACAGACCAGCTAGATATGCTGTCTCTATTACATTTCATTTACATTTTAAGTCATTTACAGGCCAGAGCTACAAATTGGTGACCTTATGACATGCGGAACAGTCATTATAATAGTGATCAAATCCAGGGGGGTGAGAGGGATTACTTATCCTATCCTAGGTATTCCTTAAAGATTATTATATTACGACAGACCAGGTAGATCTATCGTCTCTATAATAATATGACAGACCAGCTAGATTTACTGTATCTATTATAATATGACAGACCAGCTAGATCTACTGTCTTCTATAATACTATGACAGACCAGCTAGATCTATTGTCTCTATTATAATATGACAGACCAGCTACATCTACTGTCTCTATTATATTATGACAGACCAGCTAGATCTACTGTCTCTATTATATTATGACAGACCAGGTAGATCTATCTGTCTCTCTATAATATGACAGACCAGCTAGATTTACTGTATCTATTATAATATGACAGACCAGCTAGATCTACTGTCTCTATTATAATATGACAGACCAGCTAGATCTATTGGCTCTATTGTAATATGACAGACCAGCTAGATCTACTGTCTCTATTATATATGACAGACCATCTAGATATACTGTATCTATTATAATATGACAGACCAGCTAGATCGACTGTCTCTATAATATTGACAGACCAGCTAGATCTACTGTCTCTATTATAATATGACAGACCAGCTAGATCTACTGTCTCTATATTATGACAGACCAGCTAGATCTACTGTCTCTATTGTATTATGACAGACCAGCTAGATCTACTGTCTCTATTATAATATGACAGACCAGCTAGATCTGCTGTCTCTATTATATTATGACAGACCAGCTAGATTTTGTCGCTTATTATAATATGACAGACCAGCTAGATATGCTGTCTCTATTACATTATGACAGACCAGCTAGATATGCTGTCTCTATTATATTATGACAGGCCAGCTAGATATGCTGTCTCTATTATAATATGACAGACCAGCCAGATCTATTGTCGCTATTATAATATGACAGACCAGCTAGATATGCTGTCTCTATTGTATTACATGACAGACCAGCTAGATCTACTGTCTCGATTATAATATGACAGACCAGCTAGATCTACTGTCTCGATTATATATGACAGACCAGCTAGATCTACTGTCTCTATTGTATTATGACAGACCAGCTACATCTACTGTCTCTATTATATTAATGACAGACCAGCTAGATCTACTGTCTCTATTATATTACGACAGACCAGGTAGATCTATCGCCTCTATAATAATATGACAGACCAGCTAGATTTACTGTATCTATTATAATATGACAGACCAGCTAGATATGCTGTCTCTATTATAATATGACAGACCAGCTAGACCTATTGTCGCTATTATAATATGACAGACCAGCTAGATATGCTGTCTCTATTACATTATGACAGACCAGCTAGATCTACTGCCTCTATTATTATTTGACAGACCAGCTAGATCTACTGTCTCTATTGTATTATGACAGACCAGCCAGATCTACTGTCTCTATTATAATATGACAGACCAGCTAGATCTACTGTCTCTATTGTATTATGACAGACCAGCTAGATCTACTGTCTCTATTATAATATGACAGACCAGCTAGATCTACTGTCTCTATTACATTATGACAGACCAGCTAGATTTCCTGTATCTATTATAATATGACAGACCAGCTAGATATGCTGTCTCTATTACATTATGACAGACCAGCTAGATCTACTGTCTCTATTGTATTATGACAGACCAGCTAGATCTACTGTCTCTATTGTATTATGACAGACCAGCTAGATCTACTGTCTCTATAATAATATGACAGACCAGCTAGATATGCTGTCTCTATTATATTATGTAAGGCCAGCTAGATCTACTGTCTCTATTATAATATGACAGACCAGCTAGATCTACTGTCTCTATTGTATTATAACAGACCTGCTAGATCTACTGTCTCTATTATAATATGACAGACCAGCTAGATCTACTGTCTCTATTATATTATGACAGACCAGCTAGATTTCCTGTATCTATTATAATATGACAGACCAGCTAGATATGCTGTCTCTATTATATTATGACAGGCCAGCTAGATATGCTGTCTCTATTATGTTGCTAACATTTACGATAGCAAATTTCAATTTACAAAAAAAAATGACGTTTTCGTCTTTGAGCTTCTAGTCATGAAATCTATGCAGCCTACTCAATCACTTTTTATAGCTACTGTTTACAGGCCTCCTGGGCCATATACAGCGTTTCTCACTGGAGTTCCCTGAATTCCTATCAGACCTTGTAGTCATTGCAGATAATATTCTAATCTTTGGTGACTTTAATATTCACATGGAAAAGTCCACAGACCCACTCCAAAAGGCTTTTGGAGCCATCATCGACTCAGTGGGTTTTGTCCAACATGTCTCTGGACCCACTCACTGTCACAGTCATACGCTGACCTAGTTTTGTCCATGGAATAAATGTTGTGGATCTTAATGTTTTTCCTCATAATCCTGGACTATCGGACCACCATTTTATTACGTTTGCAATTGCAACAAATAATCTGCTCAGACCCCAACCAAGGAACATCAAAAGTCGTGCTATAAATTCACAGACAACACAAAGATTCCTTGATGCTCCTTCCAGACTCCCTCTGCCTACCCAAGGACGCCAGAGGACAAAAATCCGTTAACCACCTAACTGAGGATCTCAATTTAACCTTGCGCAATACCCTAGATGCAGTTGCACCCCTAAAAACTAAAAAAATGTCTCATAAGAAACTAGCTCCTGGTACACAGAAAATACCCGAGCTCTGAAGCAAGCTTCCAGAAAATTGGAACGGAAATGGCGCCACACCAAACTGGAAGTCTTCCGACTAGCTTGGAAGGACGGTACCGTGCAGTACCGAAGAGCCCTTACTGCTGCTCGATCGTCCTATTTTTTTCTAACTTAATTGAGGAAAATAAGAACAATCCGAAATTCCTTTTGATACTGTGGCAAAGCTAACTAAAAAGCAGCATTCCCCAAGAGAGGATGACTTCAGTTTAGCAGTGATAAATTCATGAACTTCTTTGAGGAAAAGATTATGATTATTAGAAAGCAAATTACGGACTCCTCTTTAAACCTGCGTATTCCTCCAAACCTCAGTTGTCCTGAGTCTGCACAACTCTGCCAGGACCTAGGATCAAGAGAGACGCTCAAGTGTTTTAGTACTATATCTCTTGACACAATGATGAAAATAATCATGGCCTCTAAACCTTCAAGCTGTATACTGGACCCTATTCCAACTAAACTACTGAAAGAGCTGCTTCCTGTGCTTGGCCTCCTATGTTGAACATAATAAACGGCTCTCTATCCACTGGATGTGTACCAAACTCACTAAAAGTGGCAGTAATAAAGCCTCTCTTGAAAAAGCCAAACCTTGACCCAGAAAATATAAAAACTATCGGCCTATATCGAATCTTCCATTCCTCTCAAAGATTTTAGAGAAGGCTGTTGCGCAGCAACTCACTGCCTTCCTGAAGACAAACAATGTATACGAAATGCTTCAGTCTGGTTTTAGACCCCATCATAGCACTGAGACTGCACTTGTGAAGGTGGTAAATGACCTTTTAATGGCATCAGATCGAGGCTCTGCATCTGTCCTCGTGCTCCTAGACCTTAGTGCTGCTTTTGATACCATCGATCACCACATTCTTTTGGAGAGATTGGAAACCCAAATTGGTCTACACTGACAAGTTCTGGCCTGGTTTAGATCTTATCTATCGGAAAGATATCAGTTTGTTCTTGTGAATGGTTTGTCCTCTGACAAATCAACTGTACATTTCGGTGTTCCTCAAGGTTCTGTTTTAGAACCACTATTGTTTTCACTATATATTTTCCCTCTTGGGATGTCATTCGAAAACATGTTAACTTTCACTGCTATGCGGCTGACACACAGCTGTACATTTCAATGAAACATGGTGAAGCCCCCAAAATTGCCCCTCGCTAGAAGCATGTGTTTCAGACATAAGGAAGTGGATGGCTGCAAACTTTCTACTATTAAACTCGACAAAACAGAGATGCTTGTTCTAGGTCCCAAGAAACAAAGAGATCTTCTGTTGAATCTGACAATTAATCTTAATGGTTGTACAGTCGCCTCAAATAAAACTGTGAAGGACCTCGGCGTTACTCTGACCCTGATCTCTCTTTTGAAGAACATATCAAGACCATTTCGAGGACAGCTTTTTTCCATCTACGTAACATTGCAAAATCAGAAACTTTCTGTCCAAAAATGATGCAGAAAAATTAATCCATGCTTTTGTCACTTTCTAGGTTAGACTACTGCAATGCTCTATTTTCCGGCTACCCGGATAAAGCACTAAATAAACTTCAGTTAGTGCTAAATACGGCTGCTAGAATCCTGACTAGAACCAAAAAAATTTGATCATATTACTCCAGTGCTAGCCTCTCTACACTGGCTTCCTGTCAAAGCAAGGGCTGATTTCAAGGTTTTACTGCTAACCTACAAAGCATTACATGGGCTTGCTCCTACCTACCTCTCTGATTTGGTCCTGCCGTACATACCTACACGTACGCTACGGTCACAAGACGCAGGCCTCCTAATTGTCCCTAGAATTTCTAAGCAAACAGCTGGAGGCAGGGCTTTCTCCTATAGAGCTCCATTTTTTATGGAACGGTCTGCCTACCCATGTCAGAGACGCAAACTCGGTCTCAACCTTTAAGTCTTTACTGAAGACTCATCTCTTCAGTGGGTCATATGATTGAGTGTAGTCTGGCCCAGGAGTGGGAAGGTGAACGGAAAGGCTCTGGAGCAACGAACCGCCCTTGCTGTCTCTGCCTGGCCGGTTCTTTCCACTGGGATTCTCTGCCTCTAACCCTGTTACGGGGCTGAGTCACTGGCTTGCTGGGGCTCTCTCGTGCCGTCCCTGGGGGAAAAAGGCCACCTGGGTGGGTTGATTCACTGTTGTGGTCGGCCTGTCTGGGCTGCCCCCCTTGGGTTGTACCGTGGCGGAGATCTTTGTGGGCTATACTCGGCCTTGTCTCAGGATGGTAAGTTGGTGGTTGAAGATATCCTCTAGTGGTGTGGGGATGTGCTTTGGCAAAGTGGGTGGGGTATATCCTTCCTGTTTGGCCCTGTCCGGGGGTGTCCTCGGATGGGGCCACAGTGTCTCCTGACCCCTCCTGTCTCAGCCTCCAGTATTTATGCTGCAGTAGTTTATGTGTCAGGGGGCTAGGGTCAGTTTGTTATATCTGGAGTACTTCTCCTGTCCTATTCGGTGTCCTGTGTGAATCTAAGTGTGCGTTCTCTAATTCTCTCCTTCTCTCTTTCTTTCTTTCTCTCTCGGGAGGACCTGAGCCCTAGGACCATGTCCCAGGACTACCTGACATGAGGACTCCTTGCTGTCCCCAGTCCACCTGGCCATGCTCCTGCTCCAGTTTCAACTGACCTGAGCCCTAGGACCGTGCCCCAGGACTACCTGACATGAAGGCTCCTTGCTGTCCCCAGTCCACCTGACTGTGCTGCTGCTCCAGTTTCAACTGTTCTGCCTTATTATTATTCGACCATGCTGGTCATTTATGAACATTTGAACATCTTGGTCATGTTCTGTTATAATCTCTACCCGGCACAGCCAGAAGAGGACTGGCCACCCCACATAGCCCGGTTCCTCTCTAGGTTTCTTCCTAGGTTTTGGCCTTTCTAGGGAGTTTTTCCTAGCCACCGTGCTTTTACACCTGCATTGTTTGCTGTTTGGGGTTTTAGGCTGGGTTTCTGTACAGCACTTTGAGATATCAGCTGATGTAACAAGGGCTATATATATAAATAAATTTGATTTGGATTTGATTATAATATGACAGACCAGATAGATCTATTGTCGCTATTATAATATGACAGACCAGCTAGAAATGCTGTCTCTCTATTGTATTATGACAGACCAGCTAGATCTACTGTCTCTATTATAATATGACAGACCAGCTAGATCTACTGTCTCTATTGTATTATGACAGACCAGCTAGATCTACTGTCTATTACATAATATGACAGACCAGCTACATCTACTGTCTCTATTATATTATGACAGACCAGCTAGATCTACTGTCTCTATTATAGTTTGCATTTACAGACCAGGTAGATCTATCGTCTCTATAATAATATGACAGACCAGCTAGATTTACTGTATCTATTATAATATGACAGACCAGCTAGATATGCTGTCTCTATTATAATATGACAGACCAGCTAGACCTGGCCAATTATCTGACCCACATAATATGACAGACCAGCTAGATATGCTGTCTCTATTACATTATGACAGACCAGCTAGATCTACTGTCTCTATTACATTTGACAGACCAGCTAGATCTACTGTCTCTATTGTATTATGATTGAGACCAGCTAGATCTACTGTCTCTATTATAATATGACAGACCAGCTAGATCTACTGTCTCTATTGTAATATGACAGACCAGCTAGATCTACTGTCTCTATTATAATATGACAGACCAGCTACATCTACTGTCTCTATTATATTATGACAGACCAGCTAGATCTACTGTCTCTATTACATTTCATTTACATTTAAGTCATTTAGCAGACGCTCTTATCCAGAGCGACTTACAAATTGGTGCATTCACCTTATGACATCCAGCGGAACAGTCACTTTACAATAGTGCATCTAAATCTTAAAGGGGGGGGGGTGAGAGGGATTACTTATCCTATCCTAGGTATTCCTTAAAGATTATTATATTACGACAGACCAGGTAGATCTATCGTCTCTATAATAATATGACAGACCAGCTAGATTTACTGTATCTATTATAATATGACAGACCAGCTAGATCTACTGTCTCTATAATACTATGACAGACCAGCTAGATCTATTGTCTCTATTATAATATGACAGACCAGCTACATCTACTGTCTCTATTATATTATGACAGACCAGCTAGATCTACAGTCTCTATTATATTACGACAGACCAGGTAGATCTATCGTCTCTATAATAATATGACAGACCAGCTAGATTT
The DNA here is from genome assembly GCF_023373465.1 of Oncorhynchus keta. NCBI lineage: Eukaryota > Metazoa > Chordata > Actinopteri > Salmoniformes > Salmonidae > Oncorhynchus > Oncorhynchus keta. Next base: position 7,246 of record NW_026280641.1, read on the forward strand.
ACTGTATCTATTATAATATGACAGACCAGCTAGATCTACTGTCTCTATAATAATATGACAGACCAGCTAGATCTATTGTCTCTATTATAATATGACAGACCAGCTAGATCTACTGTCTCTATTATATTATGACAGACCATCTAGATATACTGTATCTATTATAATATGACAGACCAGCTAGATCGACTGTCTCTATAATAATATGACAGACCAGCTAGATCTACTGTCTCTATTATAATATGACAGACCAGCTAGATCTACTGTCTCTATTGTATTATGACAGAACAGCTAGATCTACTGTCTCTATTGTATTATGACAGACCAGCTAGATCTACTGTCTCTATTATAATATGACAGACCAGCTAGATCTACTGTCTCTATTATATTATGACAGACCAGCTAGATTTCCTGTATCTATTATAATATGACAGACCAGCTAGATATGCTGTCTCTATTACATTATGACAGACCAGCTAGATATGCTGTCTCTATTATATTATGACAGGCCAGCTAGATATGCTGTCTCTATTATAATATGACAGACCAGCTAGATCTATTGTCGCTATTATAATATGACAGACCAGCTAGATATGCTGTCTCTATTGTATTATGACAGACCAGCTAGATCTACTGTCTCTATTATAATATGACAGACCAGCTAGATCTACTGTCTCTATTGTATTATGACAGACCAGCTAGATCTACTGTCTCTATTATAATATGACAGACCAGCTACATCTACTGTCTCTATTATATTATGACAGACCAGCTAGATCTACTGTCTCTATTATATTACGACAGACCAGGTAGTTCTATCGTTTCTATAATAATATGACAGACCAGCTAGATTTACTGTATCTATTATAATATGACAGACCAGCTAGATATGCTGTCTCTATTATAATATGACAGACCAGCTAGATCTATTGTCGCTATTATAATATGACAGACCAGCTAGATATGCTGTCTCTATTACATTATGACAGACCAGCTAGATCTACTGTCTCTATTATTATTTGACAGACCAGCTAGATCTACTGTCTCTATTGTATTATGACAGACCAGCTAGATCTACTGTCTCTATTATAATATGACAGACCAGCTAGATCTACTGTCTCTATTGTATTATGACAGACCAGCTAGATCTACTGTCTCTATTATAATATGACAGACCAGCTACATCTACTGTCTCTATTATATTATGACAGACCAGCTAGATCTACTGTCTCTATTATATTACGACAGACAAGGTAGATTTACTGTATCTATTATAATATGACAGACCAGCTAGATCTACTGTCTCTATAATAATATGACAGACCAGCTAGATCTATTGTCTCTATTATAATATGACAGACCAGCTACATCTACTGTCTCTATTATATTATGACAACCAGCTAGATCTACTGTCTCTATTATATTACGACAGACCAGGTAGATCTATCGTCTCTATAATAATATGACAGACCAGCTAGATCTACTGTCTCTATTATAATATGACAGACCAGCTAGATCTACTGTCTCTATTGTATTATGACAGACCAGCTAGATCTACTGTCTCTATTGTATTATGACAGACCAGCTAGATCTACTGTCTCTATTATATGACAGACCAGCTAGATCTACTGTCTCTATATATATTATGACAGACCAGCTAGATTTCCTGTATCTATTATAATATGACAGACCAGCTAGATATGCTGTCTCTCTATTACATTATGACAGACCAGCTAGATATGCTGTCTCTATTATATTATGACAGGCCAGCTAGATATGCTGTCTCTATTATAATATGACAGACCAGCTAGATCTATTGTCGCTATTATAATATGACAGACCAGCTAGATATGCTGTCTCTATTGTATTATGACAGACCAGCTAGATCTACTGTCTCGATTATAATATGACAGACCAGCTAGATCTACTGTCCTATTGTATTATGACAGACCAGCTAGATCTACTGTCTCTATTATAATATGACAGACCAACTACATCTACTGTCTCTATTATATTATGACAGACCAGCTAGATCTACTGTCTCTATTATATTACGACAGACCAGGTAGATCTATCGTCTCTATAATAATATGACAGACCAGCTAGATTTACTGTATCTATTATAATATGACAGACCAGCTAGATATGCTGTCTCTATTATAATATGAC
>NW_026280642.1:0-10471 GCF_023373465.1 Oncorhynchus keta
CAAGCTTCTCCCAAGTGGGTGAGAGACCTACTGCTGTTACCTGCTGTACTGCTGCTTGGATTCCACCTGGCGACCTGTTCACCGTCTGCCCTGGTCTGTCTCCCCTGTCTGGTACAGGTACCGCACCACACTCCCCTCTCTGTTCACTGTCTGCCCTGGTCTGTCTCCCCTGTCTGGTACAGGTACCCCCACCACACTCCCCTCTCTCTGTTCACCGTCTGCCCTGGTCTGTCTCCCCTGTCTGGTACAGGTACCTCCACCACACTCCCCTCTCTCTGTTCACCGTCTGCCCTGGTCTGTCTCCCCTGTCTGGTACAGGTACCTCCACCACACTCCCCTCTCTCTGTTCACCGTCTGCCCTGGTCTGTCTCTCCCTGTCTGGTACAGGTACCCCCACCACACTCCCCTCTCTCTGTTCACCGTCTGCCCTGGTCTGTCTCCCCTGTCTGGTACAGGTACCTCCACCACACTCCCCTCTCTCTGTTCACCGTCTGCCCTGGTCTGTCTCCCCCTTGCTCCGGTACAGGTACTCTCCACCACACTCCCCTCTCTCTGTTCACCGTCTGCCTGGTCTGTCTCTCCCTGCTCCGGGTACAGGTACCACCACACTCCCCTCTGTTCACCGTCTGCCCTGGTCTGTCTCCCTGTCTGGTACAGGTACCTCCACCACACCCCCGCTCTCTGTTCACCGTCTGCTCCTGGTCTGTCTCCCCTGTCTGGTACAGGTACCTCCACCACACTCCCCCCTCTCTCTGTTCACCGTCTGCCCTGGTCTGTCTCCCCTGTCTGGTACAGGCAGCCTCCACCACACTCCCCCTCTGTTCACTGTCTGCCCTGGTCTGTCTCCCTGTCTGGTATACAGGTACCCCCACCCACTCCCCTCCTCTGTTCAATGTCTGCTCCTGGTCTGTCTCCCCTGTCTGGTACAGGTACCACCACCACACTCACCCCTCTCTGTTCACCGTCTGCCCTGGTCTGTCTCCCCTGTCTGGTACAGGTACCTCCCACCACACTCCCTCTCTGTTCACCGTCTGCTCCTGGTCTGTCTCCCCCTGTCTGGTACAGGTACCACCACCACACTCTCTCTGTTCACTGTCTGCCCTGGTCTGTCTCTCCCTGTCTGGTACAGGTACCACCACCACACTCCCCTCTCTGTTCACTGTCTGCCCTGGTCTGTCTCTCCCTGTCTGGTACAGGTACTCCCACCACACTCCCCCTCTCTGTTCACTGTCTGCCCTGGTCTGTCTCCCCTGTCTGGTACAGGTACCGCCACCACACACCCTCTCTGTTCACTGTCTGCTCCTGGTCTGTCTCTCCCCTGTCTGGTACAGGTACCCCACCACACTCCCCCTCTCTGTTCACTGTCTGCCCTGGTCTGTCTCTCCCTGGCCTGTCTCCCCTGTCTTGTACAGGTACAGGTTCAATAATGTTCCAACCGGAGAATTCCCTTTGTCTGTAGAAAAGCAATGGAACTGAGCTAACTCTCACGTGAACGCGCGAGACTGAGATTGTGGCTCTCTGGCAGACCACTGACTCATTCCCCTCTCATTCTCCCCCACTTCACAGTAGAAGCATCAAACAAGGTTCTAAAGACTGTTGACATCTAGTGAATCCTTAGGAAGTGCAATATGACCAACATCCTACTGTATCTTCAATAGGGGCTGAGTTGAAAAACTACAAACCTCAGATTTCCCACTTCCTGGGTTGGATTTTTCTCAGGTTTTTGCCTTCCATATGAGTTCTGTTACACTCACAGACATCATTCAAAACCGTTTGAGAAACTTCAGAGTGTTTTCTATCCAAATATACTAATGCTATTCATATTTTAGCTTCTGGGACTGAGTAGCAGACAGTTTACTCTGGGCACCTTATTCATCCAAGCTACTCAATACTGCCACCAACCATAAGAAGTTTAAGAACAAATTTATTTACAATGGGTTTGGCCTACCCCGGTCAAACTCCTTACCCGGACGATGCTGGACCAAATATTGCACCGCCCCTATGGGACTCCCAATCACGGCCGGTTCTGATACAGCCTGGATTCAGGGTCTGTAGTGATGCCTTGCACTGAGATGCAGTGTCTTAGACCGCTGTGCCATTCAGGAGTCAAAGTGAATCATATCACTGCAGAACTCCATCCACCCTGGTGGAGCAGAGCCACAGAGAGAGAGAGAGAGAGAGAGAGAGAGAGAGAGAGAGAGAGAGAGAGAGAGAGATCTGACCCTCTTTCTCAGGTAACTATTTCATTGAGTTATCATCGTACCGCCACGAGCCATTCACATCGCCGGGGCTGTAGTGGAGCAGCTCTAGAGCTCCAAGTTCCCTGGTGTCCACATCACTGGATGTTTGGCATGGGACCTCAGATCCTCAGAAAAGTTCTACAGCTGTACTATTGAGAGCATGTTGACTGGCTGCACGCGCCTGGTATGGCAACTGATTGGCATCCAACTGCAAGACACTGCAGAGGGTAGTGAGTACGGCCTAGTACATCACTGGGACCGAGCTCCCTGCCATCCAGGACCTCTATACCAGGCGATGTCAGAGGAAGGCCTTAAAATGGTCAAAGACTCCAGCCACCCAAGTCATAGACTGTTCTCTCTGCTACCGCACAGCAAGCTGTAATATTTATATTGCCAGGGGTATTGTCAGAAATAATCTTCTGACCATAGCTGATTGGAAACTTTTTCAGGCAATTAATATATATATATAATAATACTATAATAATAATATAATATTATTAATATTATTAATAATAATAGGCAATTGACAATAGACGCACTTCCTCAATCAAGAAAGGTAAATCTACTTCCTAAATTCTATCTCAGAGTCTGCTAGTGCTCCGTCTACATTTTGGGAAACGGTTCAGAGGCACTGAAGTGTGGAAATTCCTCTCTTTTCTGCCTAAACAAGTTGTGTCAGAATCTGGCTTCATTACTCTGGAAAAATGAGATAAGTGAAGATTTTCATCAGCGTTTACCTGCGCAGAGGCTCTTCGCTTTGAATTGAAGTGGTGGAATAATTGACCCTGATCAGCCAGTCGACGGCCCGCCCCTCTTCGTCACCTGTGTAAATAAAGGTGAAATAAAAACTCACTGCTCAAATAGTCTACAAATATGTAAAAAGAGATGCACATCCTCTCTCTTCCACCTCTTTCACCTCCTCTCCTCTCCCCTCCCTCTCTCCTTCACCTCCTCTCCCTCCCTCCCCTCTGTCATTCACCTCCTCTCCTCTCCCTCCCCTTCACCTCCTCTCCTTTCCCTCCCCCTCCCAACACACCTTCCAATCACATGGAAAATGGCCATTGATTTTGTTTTGTTTGGTTAGTGTTTCAGCCCCAGCCCAAGAGAGATGTTTATTCAAACCTGTGCTCCCAATGAGGGTAGTGATGCCTGCTCATTCATAATGTGAGAAAACCTCCTCTACTGTTTACTAAACGTATCAGTCATGCTGGGTCTGATTGATGTGTGTTTACTCTGCGCTGGGGAGATGGAGTCATTAGTCTGTGTGTGTCCCTTGATTTACGTGGAAGATGATTTCAAACCGAAATGATTCTTCCTGGACCGGCCCGATCTGGCCGCCATTTTGTTCTGCATTCTGTGGGGGCCAGTTCATTTCCTGTTACCTTTCCAGAAAAAGTATATATTTTTTTGTTGCTCCATTGTTGTTTCTCCCGACCGTACTGTTGAGTCTGGCCCAGTTGGATCCGGTATCACGGACGTTTAAACGATGAATCATTGTCTTCTGAATAGGAGGAGTGTTCTGGACGGAGTGACAAGGCTGAGATATGGATTCCTTATGAATAGGAGGAGTGTTCTGGACGGAGTGACAAGGCTGAGATATGGATTTCTTATGAATAGGAGGAGTGTTCTGGACGGAGTGACAAGGCTGAGATATGGATTCCTTATGAATAGGAGGAGTGTTCTGGATGGAGTGACAAGGCTGAGATATGGATTCCTTCTGAATAGGAGGAGTGTTCTGGACAGAGTGACAAGGCTGAGATATGGATTCCTTATGAATAGGAGGAGTATTCTGGACGGAGTGACAAGGCTGAGATATGGATTCCTTATGAATAGGAGGAGTGTTCTGGACGGAGTGACAAGGCTGAGATATGGATTCCTTCTGAATAGGAGGAGTGTTCTGGACGGAGTGACAAGGCTGAGATATGGATTCCTTATGAATAGGAGGAGTATTCTGGACGGAGTGACAAGGCTGAGATATGGATTCCTTATGAATAGGAGGAGTGTTCTGGACGGAGTGACAAGGCTGAGATATGGATTCCTTATGAATAGGAGGAGTGTTCTGGACGGAGTGACAAGGCTGAGATATGGATTCCTTATGAATAGGAGGAGTGTTCTGGACGGAGTGACAAGGCTGAGATATGGATTCCTTATGAATAGGAGGAGTGTTCTGGACGGAGTGACAAGGCTGAGATATGGATTCCTTCTGAATAGGAGGAGTGTTCTGGACAGAGTGACAAGGCTGAGATATGGATTCCTTATGAATAGGAGGAGTATTCTGGACGGAGTGACAAGGCTGAGATATGGATTCCTTATGAATAGGAGGAGTGTTCTGGACGGAGTGACAAGGCTGAGATATGGATTCCTTATGAATAGGAGGAGTGTTCTGGATGGAGTGACAAGGCTGAGATATGGATTCCTTATGAATAGGAGGAGTGTTCTGGACGGAGTGACAAAGCTGAGATATGGATTCCTTATGAATAGGAGGAGTGTTCTGGACGGAGTGACAAAGCTGAGATATGGATTCCTTATGAATAGGAGGAGTGGTCTGCCTAACGGAGGACAAGGCTGAGATATGGATTCCTTATGAATAGGAGGAGTGTTCTGGACGGAGTGACAAGGCTGAGATATGGATTCCTTATGAATAGGAGGAGTATTCTGGACGGAGTGACAAGGCTGAGATATGGATTCCTTATGAATAGGAGGAGTATTCTGGACGGAGTGACAAGGCTGAGATATGGATTCCTTATGAATAGGAGGAGTGTTCTGGACGGAGTGACAAGGCTGAGATATGGATTCCTTATGAATAGGAGGAGTGTTCTGGATGGAGTGACAAGGCTGAGATATGGATTCCTTATGAATAGGAGGAGTGTTCTGGACGGAGTGACAAAGCTGAGATATGGATTCCTTATGAATAGGAGGAGTGTTCTGGACGGAGTGACAAAGCTGAGATATGGATTCCTTATGAATAGGAGGAGTGGTCTGGACGGAGTGACAAGGCTGAGATATGGATTCCTTATGAATAGGAGGAGTGTTCTGGACGGAGTGACAAGGCTGAGATATGGATTCCTTATGAATAGGAGGAGTATTCTGGACGGAGTGACAAGGCTGAGATATGGATTCCTTATGAATAGGAGGAGTATTCTGACGGAGTAACAAGGCTGAGATATGGATTCCTTATGAATAGGAGGAGTGTTCTGGACGGACTGACAAAGCTGAGATATGGATTCCTTATGAATAGGAGGAGTGTTCTGGACGGAGTGACAAGGCTGAGATATGGATTCCTTCTGAATAGGAGGCGTATTCTGACGGAGTGACAAGGCTGAGATATGGATTCCTTCTGAATAGGAGGAGTATTCTGGACTTAGTGACAAGGCTGAGATATGGATTCCTTATGAATAGGAGGAGTATTCTGGACGGAGTGACAAGGCTGAGATATGGATTCCTTATGAATAGGAGGAGTGTTCTGACGGAGTGACAAGGCTGAGATATGGATTCCTTATGAATAGGAGGAGTGTTCTGGACGGAGTGACAAAGCTGAGATATGGATTCCTTATGAATAGGAGGAGTGTTCTGACGGAGTGACAAGGCTGAGATATGGATTCCTTGCCTGAATAGGAGGAGTATTCTGGACGGAGTGACAAGGCTGAGATATGGATTCCTTATGAATAGGAGGAGTGTTCTGGACGGAGTGACAAAGCTGAGATATGGATTCCTTATGAATAGGAGGAGTGTTCTGGACGGAGTGACAAGGCTGAGATATGGATTCCTTATGAATAGGAGGAGTGTTCTGGACGGAGTGACAAGGCTGAGATATGGATTCCTTATGAATAGGAGGAGTGTTCTGGACGGAGTGACAAGGCTGAGATATGGATTCCTTATGAATAGGAGGAGTGTTCTGGACGGAGTGACAAAGCTGAGATATGGATTCCTTATGAATAGGAGGAGTGTTCTGGGACGGAGTTACAAAGCTGAGATATGGATTCCTTATGAATAGGAGGAGTGTTCTGGACGGAGTGACAAGGCTGAGATATGGATTCCTTATGAATAGGAGGAGTGTTCTGGACAGAGTGACAAGGCTGAGATATGGATTCCTTATGAATAGGAGGAGTATTCTGGACGGAGTGACAAGGCTGAGATATGGATTCCTTATGAATAGGAGGAGTATTCTGGACGGAGTGACAAAGCTGAGATATGGATTCCTTATGAATAGGAGGAGTGTTCTGGACGGAGTGACAAGGCTGAGACGGATGGTATGGATTCCTTATGAATAGGAGGAGTATTCTGGACGGAGTGACAAGGCTGAGATATGGATTCCTTATGAATAGGAGGAGTGTTCTGGACGGAGTGACAAGGCTGAGATATGGATTCCTTATGAATAGGAGGAGTATTCTGGACGGAGTGACAAGGCTGAGATATGGATTCCTTATGAATAGGAGGAGTGTTCTGGACGGAGTGACAAAGCTGAGATATGGATTCCTTATGAATAGGAGGAGTGTTCTGGACGGAGTGACAAGGCTGAGATATGGATTCCTTCTGAATAGGAGGCGTATTCTGGACGGAGTGACAAGGCTGAGATATGGATTCCTTATGAATAGGAGGAGTATTCTGGACGGAGTGACAAGGCTGAGATATGGATTCCTTATGAATAGGAGGAGTATTCTGGACGGAGTGACAAGGCTGAGATATGGATTCCTTATGAATAGGAGGAGTGTTCTGGACGGAGTGACAAGGCTGAGATATGGATTCCTTCTGAATAGGAGGAGTGTTCTGGACGGAGTGACAAGGCTGAGATATGGATTCCTTCTGAATAGGAGGAGTGTTCTGGACGGAGTGACAAGGCTGAGATATGGATTCCTTCTGAATAGGAGGAGTGTTCTGGACGGAGTGACAAGGCTGAGATATGGATTCCTTACCTGAATAGGAGGAGTATTCTGACTGCTGGAGTCCCTTCCTTCAAGAGCTATGGATTCCTTATGAATAGGAGGAGTGTTCTGGACGGAGTGACAAGGCTGAGATATGGATTCCTTATGAATAGGAGGAGTGTTCTGGACGGAGTGACAAGGCTGAGATATGGATTCCTTATGAATAGGAGGAGTATTCTGGATGGAGTGACAAGGCTGAGATATGGATTCCTTATGAATAGGGTGTTCTGGACAGAGTCATTCAAGCTGAGATATGGATTCCTTCTGAATAGGAGGAGTGTTCTGGACGGAGTGACAAAGCTGAGATATGGATTCCTTATGAATAGGAGGAGTGGTCTGGCTGCCGGATGACAAGGCTGAGATATGGATTCCTTCCACCCTGAATAGGAGGAGTGTTCTGGACGGAGTGACAAGGCTGAGATATGGATTCCTTATGAATAGGAGGATGTTCTGGACGGAGTGACAAGGCTGAGATATGGATTCCTATGAATAGGAGGAGTATTCTGGACGGAGGACAAGGCTGAGATATGGATTCCTTATGAATAGGAGGAGTGTTCTGGACGGATGACAAAGCTGAGATATGGATTCCTTATGAATAGGAGGAGTATTCTGGACGGATGACAAGGCTGAGATATGGATTCCTTCTGAATAGGAGGAGTATTCTGGACGGAGTGACAAGGCTGAGATATGGATTCCTTATGAATAGGAGGAGTATTCTGGACGGAGTGACAAGGCTGAGATATGGATTCCTTCTGAATAGGAGGAGTATTCTGGACGGAGTGACAAGGCTGAGATATGGATTCCTTATGAATAGGAGGAGTGTTCTGACGGAGGACAAGGCTGAGATATGGATTCCTTCTGAATAGGAGGAGTGTTCTGGACGGAGTGACAAGGCTGAGATATGGATTCCTTCTGAATAGGAGGAGTGTTCTGGACGGAGTGACAAGGCTGAGATATGGATTCCTTCTGAATAGGAGGAGTGTTCTGGACGGAGGACAAGGCTGAGATATGGATTCCTTATGAATAGGAGGAGTATTCTGGATGGAGGACAAGGCTGAGATATGGATTCCTTCTGAATAGGAGGAGTGTTCTGGACGGAGTGACAAGGCTGAGATATGGATTCCTTATGAATAGGAGGAGTATTCTGGACGGAGTACCTGACAAGGCGGCTGATATGGATTCCTTATGAATAGGAGGAGTGTTCTGGACGGAGGACAAGGCTGAGATATGGATTCCTTATGAATAGGAGGAGTGTTCTGGACGGAGTGACAAGGCTGAGATATGGATTCCTTATGAATAGGAGGAGTATTCTGGACCCGGAGTGACAAGGCTGAGATATGGATTCCTTATGAATAGGAGGAGTATTCTGGACGGAGTGACAAGGCTGAGATATGGATTCCTTATGAATAGGAGGAGTGTTCTGGACGGAGGACAAGGCTGAGATATGGATTCCTTATGAATAGGAGGAGTGTTCTGGATAAGAGTGACAAGGCTGAGATATGGATTCCTTATGAATAGGAGGAGTGTTCTGGACGGAGTGACAAGGCTGAGATATGGATTCCTTCTGAATAGGAGGAGTGTTCTGGACGGAGTGACAAGGCTGAGATATGGATTCCTTCTGAATAGGAGGAGTGTTCTGGACGGAGTGACAAGGCTGAGATATGGATTCCTTCTGAATAGGAGGAGTGTTCTGGACGGAGTGACAAGGCTGAGATATGGATTCCTTCTGAATAGGAGGAGTGTTCTACGGAGGACAAGGCTTCTGAATAGGAGGAGTGTTCTGACGGAGTGACAAGGCTGAGATATGGATTCCTTCTGAATAGGAGGAGTGTTCTGGACGGAGTGACAAGGCTGAGATATGGATTCCTTCTGAATAGGAGGAGTATTCTGGACGGAGTGACAAGGCTGAGATATGGATTCCTTATGAATAGGAGGAGTGTTCTGGACGGAGTGACAAGGCTGAGATATGGATTCCTTCTGAATAGGAGGAGTGTTCTGGACGGAGTGACAAGGCTGAGATATGGATTCCTTATGAATAGGAGGAGTATTCTGGACGGAGTGACAAGGCTGAGATATGGATTCCTTCTGAATAGGAGGAGTGTTCTGGACGGAGTGACAAGGCTGAGATATGGATTCCTTCTGAATAGGAGGAGTGTTCTGGACGGGGAGTGACAAGGCTGAGATATGGATTCCTTCTGAATAGGAGGAGTATTCTGGACGGAGTGACAAGGCTGAGATATGGATTCCTTATGAATAGGAGGAGTGTTCTGGACGGAGTGACAAGGCTGAGATATGGATTCCTTCTGAATAGGAGGAGTGTTCTGGATTCGGAGTGACAAGGCTGAGATATGGATTCCTTCTGAATAGAGGAGTGTTCTGGACTGGATTCCCTTATAGACAAGGCTGAGATATGGATTCCTTCTGAATAGGAGGAGTGTTCTGGACGGAGGACAAGGCTGAGATATGGATTCCTTCTGAATAGGAGGAGTGTTCTGGACGGAGTGACAAGGCTGAGATATGGATTCCTTCTGAATAGGAGGAGTGTTCTGACGGAGTGACAAGGCTGAAGAGATATGGATTCCTTATGAATAGGAGGAGTGTTCTGGACGGAGTGACAAGGCTGAGATATGGATTCCTTATGAATAGGAGAGTGTTCTGACGGAGTGACAAGCTGAGATATGGATTCCTTATGAATAGGAGGAGTGTTCTGGATGAGTGACAAGGCTGAGATATGATTCCTTCTGAATAGGAGGAGTGTTCTGGACGGAGTGACAAGGCTGAGATATGGATTCCTTATGAATAGGAGGAATATTCTGGACGGAGTGACAAGGCTGAGATATGGATTCCTTCTGAATAGGAGGAGTGTTCTGGACGGAGTGACAAGGCTGAGATATGGATTCCTTCTGAATAGAGGAGTGTTCTGGACGGAGTGACAAAGCTGAGATATGGATTCCTTATGAATAGGAGGAGTGTTCTGGACGGAGGACAAGGCTGAGATATGGATCCTTCCTGAATAGGAGGCGTATTCTGGACGGAGTGACAAGGCTGAGATATGGATTCCTTCATGAATAGGAGGAGTATTCTGGACGGAGTGACAAGGCTGAGATATGGATTCCCTGAATATGAATAGGGAGTGAGTATTCTGGACGGGAGTGACAAGGCTGAGATATGGATTCCTTGAATAGGAGGAGTGTTCTGGACGGGATATGGATAAGGAGAGTATTCTGGACGGATGACAATGAGATTGGATTCCTTCTGAATAGGAGGAGTGTTCTGGATGGAGTGACAAGGCTGAGATATGGATTCCTT
>NW_026280643.1:0-18694 GCF_023373465.1 Oncorhynchus keta
GGAGGAGACAGGGTTATTATTGATTTGGCTGATATTGAACCCAGGTCTGGGGAGGGGACAGGGTTATTATTGATTAGGTTGATATTGAACCCAGGTCTGGGGGAGGAGATTGGGGTTATTGGGCTTATTATTGAACCCAGGTTGGGGAGGAGACAGGGTTATTGATTAGGCTGGTATTGATATTGAACCCAGGTCTGGGGGGGAGACAGGGTTATTATTGATTAGGCTGATATTGAACCCAGGTCTGGGGGAGGAGACAGGGTTATTGATTATTGATATTGAACCCAGGGGTCTGGGAGGGGACAGGGTTATTATTGATAGGCTGATATTGAACCCAGGTCTGGGGGAGGAGACAGGGTTATTGATTAGGCTGATATTGAACCCAGGTCTGGGGAGGGGACAGGGTTATTATTGATTAGGCTGATACGGAACCCAGGTCTGGGGGAGGGGACAGGGTTATTGATTAGGCTGGTATTGATATTGAACCCAGGTCTTGGGGAGGAGACAGGGGTTATTGATTCGGCTGATATTGAACCCAGGTCTGGGGGGAGGAGACAGGGTTATTATTGATTTGGCTGATGATGTGAACCCAGGTCTGGGGAGGAGACAGGGTTATTATTGATTGGTATTGAGCTGATATTGAACCCAGGTCTGGGGAGGGGACAGGGTTATTATTGATTTGATTACCCAGGTCTGGGGAAGAGACAGGGTTATTATTGATTTGATATTGAACCCAGGTCTGGGGGAGGAGACAGGGTTATTATTGATTAGGCTGGTATTGATATTGAACCCAGGTCTGGGGGAGGAGACAGGGTTATTATTGATTAGGCTGATATTGAACCCAGGTCTGGGGAGGAGACAGGGTTATTATTGATTAGGCTGGTATTGATATTGAACCCAGGTCTGGGGGAGCTGAGACAGGGTTATTATTGATTAGGCTGGTATATTGAACCCAGGTCTGGGGGAGGGGACAGGGTTATTATTGATTAGGCTGATATTGAACCCAGGTCTGGGGAGGGACAGGTTATTATTGATTTGGCTGGTATTGATATTGAACCCAGGTCTGGGGAGGAGACAGGGTTATTATTGATTATTGATATTGAACCCAGGTCTGGGGGGGACAGGGTTATTATTGGGGAACCCAGGTCTGGGGGAGTGACAGGGTTATTATTGATTAGGCTGATATTGAACCCAGGTCTGGGGAGGAAGGTGGGGGGAGGCTGATATTGAACCCAGGTCAGGACAGGTTATTATTGATTAGGCTGGTATTGATATTGAACCCAGGTCTGGGGAGGAGACAGGGTTATTATTGATTTGGCTGGTATTGATATTGAACCCAGGTCTGGGGAGGAGACAGGGTTATTATTGATTAGGCTGATATTGAACCCAGGTCTGGGGGAGGGGACAGGGTTATTATTGATTAGGCTGATATTGAACCCAGGTCTGGGGGGAGGGGACAGGGTTATTATTGATTAGGCTGATATTGAACCCAGGTCTGGGGAGGAGACAGGGTTATTATTGATTTGGCTGATATTGAAAACCCAGGTCTGGGGGAGGGGACAGGGTTATTATTGATTAGGTGGTATTGATTGAACCCAGGTCTGGGGAGAGACAGGGTTATTATTGATTAGGCTGATATTGAACCCAGGTCTGGGGGGAGGAGACAGGGTTATTATTGAGGCTTAGGCTGGTTATTATTATTTGATATTGAACCCAGGTCTGGGGGAAGGAGACAGGGTTATTATTGATTAGGCTGATATTGAACCCAGGTCTGGGGGAGGGGACAGGGTTATTATTGATTAGGCTGGTATTGATATTGAACCCAGGTCTGGGGGAGGAGACAGGGTTATTATTGATTAGGCTGATATTGAACCCAGGTCTGGGGGAGGGGACAGGGTTATTATTGATTAGGCTGGTGTTGATATTGAACCCAGGTCTGGGGGAGGAGACAGGGTTATTATTGATTAGGCTGGTATTGATATTGAACCCAGGTCTGGGGGGAGGGACAGGGTTATTATTGATTAGGCTGATATTGAACCCAGGTCTGGGGGGAGGGGACAGGGTTATTGATTAGGCTGGTATTGAGTTATTATTGATTATTGAACAGGGTTATTATTGATTAGGCTGCTGATATTGAACCCAGGTCTGGGGGAGGGGGACAGGGTTATTATTGATTAGGCTGATATTGATCCCAGGTCTGGGGGAGGAGACAGGGTTATTATTGATTAGGCTGATATTGAACCCAGGTCTGGGGGAGGGACAGGGTTATTATTGATTAGGCTGGTGATTTGATATTGAACCCAGGTCTGGGGAGGGGACAGGGTTATTATTGATTAGGTATTGATATTGAACCCAGGTCTGGGGGAGGGGACAGGGTTTTATTGATTTGGCTGGATTGATATTGAACCCAGGTCTGGGGAGGAGACAGGGTTATTATTGATTAGGCTGGTATTGATATTGAACCCAGGTCTGGGGGAGGAGACAGGGTTATTATTGATTAGGCTGATATTGAACCCAGGTCTAGGGGGAGGAGACAGGGTTATTATTGATTTGGAACCCAGGTCTGGTGATTGATATTGAACCCAGGTCTGGGGGAGGAGACAGGGTTATTATTGATTAGGCTGATATTGAACCCAGGTCTGGGGGAGGGGACAGGGTTATTATTGAGGTCTGGGGAGGGGACTGGTTATTATTGATTATTGAACCCAGGTCTGGGGGAGGAGACAGGGTTATTATTGATTAGGCTGATATTGAACCCAGGTCTGGGGGGAGGGGACAGGGTTATTATTGATTTGGCTGGTGTTGATATTGAACCCAGGTCTGGGGGGAGGAGACAGGGTTATTATTGATTAGGCTGATATTGAACCCAGGTCTGGGGGAGGAGACAGGGTTATTATTGATTAGGCTGATATTGAACCCAGGTCTGGGGGGAGGGGACAGGGTTATTATTGATTAGGCTGGTATTGATATTGAACCCAGGTCTGGGGGAGGAGACAGGGTTATTATTGATTAGGCTGATATTGAACCCAGGTCTGGGGGAGGAGACAGGGTTATTATTGATTAGGCTGATATTGAACCCAGGTCTGGGGGGAGGGACAGGGTTATTATTGATTAGGCTGGTATTGATATTGAACCCAGGTCTGGGGGGAGGGGACAGGGTTATTATTGATTAGGCTGATATTGAACCCAGGTCTGGGGGAGGGGACAGGGTTATTATTGATTAGGCTGGTATTGATATTGAACCCAGGTCTGGGGGAGGAGACAGGGTTATTATTGATTAGGCTGGTATTGATATTGAACCCAGGTCTGGGGGGAGGAGACAGGGTTATTATTGATTAGGCTGATATTGAACCCAGGTCTGGGGAAGGAGACAGGGTTATTATTGATTAGGCTGGTATTGATATTGAACCCAGGTCTGGGGGGAGGAGACAGGGTTATTATTGATTAGGCTGATATTGAACCCAGGTCTGGGGGAGGGGACAGGGTTATTATTGATTAGGCTGATATTGAACCCAGGTCTGGGGGAGGAGACAGGGTTATTATTGATTAGGCTGGTATTGATATTGAACCCAGGTCTGGGGGAGGAGACAGGGTTATTATTGATTAGGCTGATATTGAACCCAGGTCTGGGGGAGGGGACAGGGTTATTATTGATTAGGCTGGTATTGATATTGAACCCAGGTCTGGGGGGAGGAGACAGGGTTATTATTGATTAGGCTGATATTGAACCCAGGTCTGGGGGAGGAGACAGGGTTATTATTGATTAGGCTGGTATTGATATTGAACCCAGGTCTGGGGGAGGAGACAGGGTTATTATTGATTAGGCTGGTATTGATATTGAACCCAGGTCTGGGGGGAGGGGACAGGGTTATTGATTATTGATATTGAACCCAGGTCTGGGGGAGGGGACAGGGTTATTATTGATTAGGCTGGTATTGATATTGAACCCAGGTCTGGGGAGGAGACAGGGTTATTATTGATTAGGACAGGGTTATTGATATTGAACCCAGGTCTGGGGAGGGACAGGGGTTATTATTGATTAGGCTGATATTGAACCCAGGTCTGGGGAGGGGACAGGGTTATTATTGATTAGGCTGGTATTGATATTGAACCCAGGTCTGGGGGAGGAGACAGGGTTATTATTGATTAGGCTGATATTGAACCCAGGTCTGGGGGAGGGGACAGGGTTTTATTGATTTGGCTGGTGTATTGATATTGAACCCAGGTCTGGGGGGAGGAGACAGGGTTATTATTGATTAGGCTGGTATTGATATTGAACCCAGGTCTGGGGGAGGAGACAGGGTTATTATTGATTAGGCTGATATTGAACCCAGGTCTGGGGAGGGGACAGGGTTATTATTGATTAGGCTGGTATTGATATTGAACCCAGGTCTGGGGGAGGAGACAGGGTTATTATTGATTAGGCTGATATTGAACCCAGGTCTGGGGGGAGGGGACAGGGTTATTATTGATTAGGCTGGTATTGATATTGAACCCAGGTCTGGGGGAGGAGACAGGGTTATTATTGATTAGGCTCCGCAGGAGAGACAGGAGGTTATTATTGATTAGGCTGATATTGAACCCAGGTCTGGGGGAGGAGACAGGGTTATTATTGATTAGGCTGATATTGATATTGAACCCAGGTCTGGGGGAGGAGACAGGGTTATTATTGATTAGGCTGATATTGAACCCAGGTCTGGGGGGAGGGACAGGGTTATTATTGATTAGGCTGATATATTGAACCCAGGTCTGGGGAGAGACAGGGTTATTATTGATTAGGCTGATATTGAACCCAGGTCTGGGGGAGGGGACAGGGTTATTATGGTTATTATTGAGGTTGGGGGAGGGACAGGGTTGATATTGGAGCAGGTCTGGGGAGAACAGGGTTATTGATTAGGCTGATATTGAACCCAGGTCTGGGGAGGGACAGGGTTATTATTGATTAGGCTGGTATTGATATTGAACCCAGGTCTGGGGGGGGAGGAGACAGGGTTATTATTGATTAGGCTGATATTGAACCCAGGTCTGGGGGAGGGGACAGGGTTATTATTGATTAGGCTGGTGTTGATATTGAACCCAGGTCTGGGGGAGGGGACAGGGTTATTGATTAGGCTGGTATTGATTGAACCCAGGTCTGGGGGAGGAGACAGGGTTATTATTGATTAGGCTGATATTGAACCCAGGTCTGGGGGGGGGACAGGGTTATTATTGATTTGGCTGATATTGAACCCAGGTCTAGGGTTATTATTGATTTGGCTGATATTGAACCCAGGTCTGGGGGAGGGACAGGGTGATTAGGCTGGTATTGATATTGAAACCCAGGTCTGGGGGAGGGACAGGGTTATTATTTGATATTGAACCCAGGTCTGGGGGGAGGAGACAGGGTTATTATTGATTAGGCTGGTATTGATATTGAACCCAGGTCCAGGTTATTATTGATTCTGAACCAGGGGGAGGGGACAGGGTTATTATTGATTAGGCTGATATTGATATTGAACCCAGGTCTGGGGGAGGGGGTTATTATTGATTTGGCTGATATTGATATTGAACCAGGTCTGGGGAGGAGACAGGGTTATTGATTAGGCTGGTATTGATATTGAACCCAGGTCTGGGGGAGGAGACAGGGTTATTATTGATTAGGCTGGATATTGAACCCAGGTCTGGGGGAGGAGACAGGGTTATTATTGATTAGGCTGATATTGAACCCAGGTCTGGGGGAGGGGACAGGGTTATTATTGATTAGGCTGGTATTGATATTGAACCCAGGTCTGGGGAGGAGACAGGGTTATTATTGATTAGGCTGATATTGAACCCAGGTCTGGGGGAGGGGGACAGGGTTATTATTGATTAGGCTGATATTGAACCCAGGTCTGGGGGAGGGGACAGGGTTATTATTGATTAGGCTGATATTGATATTGAACCCAGGTCTGGGGGAGGAGACAGGGTTATTATTGATTAGGCTGATATTGAACCCAGGTCTGGGGGAGGGACAGGGTTATTATTGATTAGGCTGATATTGATATTATTGGGGAGGTGACAGGGATTATTGAACCCAGGTCTGGGGAGGAGACAGGGTTATTATTGATTAGGCTGATATTGATATTGAACCCAGGTCTGGGGGAGGAGACAGGGTTATTATTGATTAGGCTGATATTGAACCCAGGTCTGGGGGAGGAGACAGGGTTTTTATTGATTAGGCTGGTATTGAACCCAGGTCTGGGGGGAGGAGACAGGGTTATTATTGATTAGGCTGGTATTGATATTGAACCCAGGTCTGGGGGAGGAGACAGGGTTATTATTGATTAGGCTGGTATTGATATTGAACCCAGGTCTGGGGGAGGAGACAGGGTTATTATTGATTAGGCTGATATTGAACCCAGGTCTGGGGGAGGAGACAGGGTTATTATTGATCAGGGTGTGACCAACCCAGGTCTGGGGAGGAGACAGGGTTATTATTGATTAGGCTGATATTGAACCCAGGTCTGGGGGAGGAGACAGGGTTATTATTGATTAGGCTGATATTGAACCCAGGTCTGGGGCGAGGAGACAGGGTTATTATTGATTAGGCTGATATTGAACCCAGGTCTGGGGGGAGGGGACAGGGTTATTATTGATTAGGCTGGTATTGACATTGAACCCAGGTCTGGGGGGAGGAGACAGGGTTATTATTGACAGGGATATTGGTGTGTGTGTGTCTGTTTCAGTTGATCAGGGTGGTGACCAGCTCAGTGAAGATCCAGGGATCTCTCTCCTTCATGTGTGTTCTTCTCTTCTACCTGGGGTAAGATGTCTTCTCTTCTACCTGGGGTAAGATGTCTTCTCTTCTACCTGGGGTAAGATGTCTTCTCTTCTACCTGGGGTAAGATGTCTTCTCTTCTACCTGGGGTAAGATGTCTTCTCTTCTACCTGGGGTAAGATGTCTTCTCTTCTACCTGGGGTAAGATGTCTTCTCTTCTACCTGGGGTAAGATGTCTTCTCTTCTACCTGGGGTAAGATGTCTTCTCTTCTACCTGGGGTAAGATGTCTTCTATTCTACCTGGGGTAAGATGTCTTCTCTTCTACCTGGGGTAAGATGTCTTCTCTTCTACCTGGGGTAAGATGTCTTCTCTTCTACCTGGGGGTAAGATGTCTTCTCTTGTACCTGGGGGTAAGATGTCTTCTCTTCTACCGGGGGGTACGAGGTATTCTCTTCTACCTGGGGGTAAGATGTCTTCTCTTCTACCTGGGGTAAAGACACCTTCTCTTCTACCTGGGGGTAAGACACCTTCTCTTCTACCTGGGGGTAAGACGTCTTCTCTTCTACCTGGGGTAAGACACCTTCTCTTCTACCTGGGGGTAAGACACCTTCTCTTGTACCTGGGGTAAGATGTCTTCTCTTCTACCTGGGGTAAGATGTCTTCTCTTCTACCTGGGGGTTAGATGTCTTCTCTTCTACCTGGGGGTAAGATGTCTTCTCTTCTACCTGGGGTAAGAGACCTTCTCTTCTACCTGGGGTTAAGATGTCTTCTCTTCTACCTGGGGTAAGGCGTCTTCTCTTCTACCTGGGGTAAGGCGTCTTCTCTACCTGGGGTAAAACACCTTCTCTTCTACCTGGGGTGAAGACACCTTCTCTTCTACCTGGGGTAAGATGTCTTCTCTTCTACCTGGGGGTAAGATGTCTTCTCTTCTACCTGGGGGTAAGAGACCTGGAGGTAAGCGTCTTCTCTTCTACCTGGGGTAAGATGTCTTCTCTTCTACCTGGGGTGAAGACACCTTCTCTTCTACCTGGGGGTAAGATGTCTTCTCTTCTACCTGCGGGTAAGACACCTTCTCTTCTACCTGGGGGTGAGACACCTTCTCTTCTACCTGGGGTGAAGACACCTTCTCTTCTACCTGGGGGTAAGATGTCTTCTCTTCTACCTGGGGGTAAGACGTCTTCTCTTCTACCTGGGGCTAAGACACCTTCTCTTCTACCTGGGGGTAAGACGTCTTCTCTTCTACCTGGGGGTAAGACACCTGCTCTTCTACCTGGGGGTAAGACACCTTCTCTTCTACCTGGGGTAGAAGACACCTTCTCTTCTACCTGGGGTAAGATGTCTTCTCTTCTACCTGGGGTAAGACACGTCTTCTCTTCTACCTGGGGGTAAGGCGTCTTCTATTCCCTACCTGGGGGTAGAGACCTTCTCTTCTACCTGGGGTGAAGACACCTTCTCTTCTACCTGGGGGTAAGAGCGTCTTCTATTCTACCTGGGGTAAGACACCTTCTCTTCTACCTGGGGTAAGATGTCTTCTCTTCTACCTGGGGTAAGAGACCTCTACCTGGGGTGAAGACACCTTCTCTTCTACCTGGGGCAAGACGTCTTCTATTCTAAGACACCTTCTCTTCTACCTAGGTGAAGACACCTTCTCTTCTGGGTAAGATGTCTTCTCTTCTACCTGGGGTAAGACGTCTTCTCTTCTACCTGGGGTAAACGCCATTTTAAAAGGCCCCTAGTGGCCCCAGGGTCCTAAACGACCACTTCTGTCCAATATCAGGTGGGCCTCGTGAAGGAAGAGAGGTATTTCTCAACTCTACTGAGGAAATTAAACCTCTCTCTATCTGCAGTATGTCACTAAGATGAGGACAGTATGTCACTAAGATGAGGACGCCATTTGAGGTGAAAATTAAATAAAAAATAAAATCTTGTATTTATCGTTGTCGACAAAATGGGTCAATTTCTGGTGGTGTGTATTTTGTCCAGCTCTGGTATGATGGGGTCTGTTGTCCAGCTCTGGTATGATGGGGTCTGTTGTCCAGCTCTGGTATGATGGGGTCTGTTGTCCAGCTCTGGTCTGATGGGGTCTGTTGTCCAGCTCTGGTCTGATGGGTCTGTTGTCCAGCTCTGGTCTGATGGGGTCTGTTGTCCAGCTCTGGTATGATGGGGTCTGTTGTCCAGCTCTGGTCTGATGGGGTCTGTTGTCCAGCTCTGGTCTGATGGAGTCTGTTGTCCAGCTCTGGTCTGATGGGGTCTGTTGTCCAGCTCTGGTATGATGGGGTCTGTTGTCCAGCTCTGGTCTGATGGGGTCTGTTGTCCAGCTCTGGTATGATGGGGTCTGTTGTCCAGCTCTGGTCTGATGGGGTCTGTTGTCCAGCTCTGGTCTGATGGGGTCTGTTGTCCAGCTCTGGTCTGATGGGGTCTGTTGTCCAGCTCTGGTATGATGGGGTCTGTTGTCCAGCTCTGGTATGATGGGGTCTGTTGTCCAGCTCTGGTCTGATGGGGTCTGATGGGGTCTGTTGTCCAGCTCTGGTCTGATGGGGTCTGTTGTCCAGCTCTGGTCTGATGGGGTCTGTTGTCCAGCTCTGGTCTGTTGTCCAGCTCTGGTCTGATGGAGTCTGTTGTCCAGCTCTGGTATGATGGGGTCTGTTGTCCAGCTCTGGTCTGATGGGGTCTGTTGTCCAGCTCTGGTATGATGGGGTCTGTTGTCCAGCTCTGGTCTGATGGGGTCTGTTGTCCAGCTCTGGTATGATGGTCTGTTGTCCAGCTCTGGTATGATGGGGTCTGTTGTCCAGCTCTGGTCTGATGGGGTCTGTTGTCCAGCTCTGGTCTGATGGGGTCTGTTGTCCAGCTCTGGTCTGATGGGGTCTGTTGTCCAGCTCTGGTCTGATGGGGTCTGTTGTCCAGCTCTGGTCTGATGGGGTCTGTTGTCCAGTTCTGGTCTGTTGTCCAGCTCTGGTATGATGGGGTCTGTTGTCCAGCTCTGGTATGATGGGGTCTGTTGTCCAGCTCTGGTATGATGGGGTCTGTTGTCCAGCTCTGGTATGATGGGGTCTGTTGTCCAGCTCTGGTATGATGGGGTCTGTTGTCCAGCTCTGGTCTGATGGGGTCTGTTGTCCAGCTCTGGTATGATGGGGTCTGTTGTCCAGCTCTGGTATGATGGGCTCTTTAACTCCTGTGTGTGTGTGTGTGTGTGTGTGTGTGTGTGTGTGTGTGTGTGTGTGTGTGTGTGTGTGTGTGTGTGTGTGTGTGTCTGTGTCTGTGTCTGTGTGTCTGTGTGTGTGTGTGTGTGTGTCTCTGTGTCTGTGTCTGTGTCTGTGTCTCTGTGTCTGTGTGTGTGTGTGTGTGTGTGTGTGTGTGTGTGTGTGTGTGTGTGTGTGTAGGATGATCTCTCTGAAGGTACTGAACAGTATTGTGTTGCTGGGGACGTCCTGTGTGTTCGTCAAAGAAGCCAATATGGAGGAGAAGCTGTTCCAGTCTCCCCCCTCTGCTGCCTCCAGCCGCTCCAACTCTAGAGCACACAGACCCACACACACCACCCCTCCAGGTAACACACCACCCCTCCAGGTAACACACCACCCCTCCAGGTAACACACACCACCCCTCCAGGTAACACACCACCCTCCAGGTAACCACACCACCCTCCAGGTAACACACCACCTCCCCAGGTAAACACACCACCACCCCCTCCAGGTAACACACACACCACCTCCAGGTACACACACCACCCCTCCAGGTAACACACCACCCCTCCAGGTAACACACCCCACCCCTCCAGGTAACACACCACCCCTCCAGGTAACACACACCCACCCCTCCAGGTAAACACACACCACCCCTCCAGGTAACACACCACCTCCAGGTCCAGGTAACACACCACCCTCCAGGTAACACACCACCCCTCCAGGTAACACACCACCCCTCCAGGTAACACACACCACCCCTCCAGGTAACACACCACCCCTCCAGGTAACACACCACCCCTCCAGGTAACACACCACCCCTCCAGGTAACACACCACCCTCCAGGTAACACACCACCCCTCCAGGTAACACACACCACCCTCCAGGTAAACACACACCACCCCTCCAGGTAACACACACACCACCCCTCCAGGTAACACACACACCCCTCCAGGTAACACACACACCACCCCCAGGTAACACCACCACCCTCCAGGTAACACACACACCACCCCTCCAGGTAACACACACACACCACCCCTCACACCCCCCAGGTAACACACACACCACCCCCCAGGTAAACACACCCCTCCAGGTAACACACCACCCCTCCAGGTAACACACACACCACCCCTCCAGGTAACACACACACCACCCCTCCAGGTAACACACACACCACCCCCAGGTAACACACACACCACCCCCCAGGTAACACACAGGTAACACACCCCCCCAGGTAACACACACACCACCCCCAGGTAACACACACCACCCCTCCAGGTAACACACCACCCCCAGGTAACACACCACCCTCCAGGTAACACACACCCCCCAGGTAAACACACACCACCTCCAGGTAACACACCACCTCCAGGTAACACACACACACCCTCCAGGTAACCCACCACCCTCCAGGTAACACACACCACCCCCAGGTAACACACACACCACCCTCCAGGTAACACACACACCACCCCTCCAGGTAACACACACACCACCTCCAGGTAACACCACCACCACCTCTCCAGGTAACACACACACACACCCTCCAGGTACCACACACACACCACCCTCCAGGTAACACACACCACCCTCCAGGTAACACACCACCCTCCAGGTAACACACACACCACCCTCCAGGTAACACACACACCACCCCTCCAGGTAACACACACACACCCCTCCAGGTAACACACACCCCCCCTCCAGGTAACACACACACCACCCCTCCAGGTAACACACACACCACCCCTCCAGTTAACACACACCACCCCTCCAGGTAACACACACCACCCCTCCAGGTAACACACACCACTCCCTCCAGGTAACACACACACCACCCCTCCAGGTAACACACCACCCCTCCAGGTAACACACACCCCCCTCCAGGTAACACACACACCCCCCAGGTAACACACACACCACCCCTCCAGGTAACACACACCACCCCTCCAGGTAACACACACACCCCTCCAGGTAACACACACACCACCCTCCAGGTAACACACACACCACCACCTCCAGGTAACACACCACCCCTCCAGGTAACACACACACCCCCTCCAGGTAACACAGGTAACCACCCCCTCCAGGTAACACACACCACCCCTCCAGGTAACACACACACCACCCCTCCAGGTAACACACACACCAGGTAACACACACCCCTCCAGGTACACACCACCCCTCCAGGTAACACACACCACCCCTCCAGGTAACACACCACCACCCCTCCAGGTAACACACCACCCCTCCAGGTAACACCACCCCTCCAGGTAACACACACACCACCCTCCAGGTAACACACACAGGTAACACCCTCCAGGTAACACACACCACCCCTCCAGGTAACACACACACTACCCTCCAGGTAACCACCCCTCCAGGTAACACACCACCACCCCTCCAGGTACACACACCACCACCTCCAGGTAACACACACCACCCCTCCAGGTAACACACACCACACCCTCCAGGTAACACACCACCACCTCCAGGTAACACACACACCACCTCCAGGTAACACACACACCTCCAGGTAACACACACCACCCCTCCAGGTAACACACACCACCTCCAGGTAACACACACACCCCTCCAGGTAACACACACCACCCCTCCAGGTAACACACCACACCCTCCAGGTAACACACCACCCTCCAGGTAACACACACCACCCCTCCAGGTAACACACACACCACCCCTCCAGGTAACACACACCACCCCCCCAGGTAACACACACCACCCCTCCAGGTAACACACACCACCCCTCCAGGTAACACACCACCCCTCCAGGTAACACACCACCCCTCCAGGTACACACACCACCCTCCAGGTAACACACACCACCCCTCCAGGTAACACACACCACCCTCCAGGTAACACACACCACCCCTCCAGGTAACACACACACCACCCTCCAGGTAACACACACACCACCCCTCCAGGTAACACACACCACCCCTCCAGGTAACACACACCACCCCCCCAGGTAACACACACACCACCCTCCAGGTAACACACACACCACCTCCAGGTAAACACACACCACCCCTCCAGGTAACACACACCACCCCTCCAGGTAACACACACCACCCCTCCAGGTAACACACACACCACCCTCCAGGTAACACACACCACCCTCCAGGTAACACACCCTCCACTAACACCCTCCAGGTAACACACACACACTCCCCTCCAGGTAACACACCACCCCTCCAGGTAACACACACACCACCCCTCCAGGTAACACACACCACCCACCTCCAGGTACACACACCACCCTCCAGGTAACACACACTACCTCCACCCCTCCAGGTAACACACACACCACCCTCCAGGTACACCACTACCCCTCCAGGTAACACACACCACCCTCCAGGTAAACACACCCCCTTCTCCAGGTAACACACCCACCCCTCCAGGTAACACACACACCACCCTCCAGGTAACACACACACCACCTCCAGGTAACACACACCACCCTCCAGGTAACACCACCCCTCCAGGTAACACACACCACCCTCCAGGTAACACCACCCCCTCCAGGTAACACACACCACCCCTCCAGGTAACACACCACCCCTCCAGGTAACACACACACCACACACCTCCAGGTAAACACACCACCCCTCCAGGTAACACACACCACCCCTCCAGGTACCACACACACCACCCCTCCAGGTAACACACACACCACCCTCCAGGTACACACACCACCCCTCCAGGTAACACACACCACCTCCAGGTAACACACACACCACACACACCACCCCTCCAGGTAACACACACACACCACCTCCAGGTAACACACACCACCCTCCAGGTAACACACACCACCCCAGGTAACACACACACCACCTCCAGGTAACACACACACCACCCCTCCAGGTAACACACACCACCCTCCAGGTAACACACACACCCCTCCAGGTAACACACACCACCACCTCCAGGTAACACACACCACCCTCCAGGTAACACACACCACCCTCCAGGTAACACACACCACCCTCCAGGTAACACACACACACCTCAGGTAACACACACCCTCCAGGTAACACACCTCCAGGTAAACACACACACCCTCCACCACCCTCCAGGTAACACACACACACACCCCCTCCAGGTAACACACACCACCCTCCAGGTAACACACACACCACCCCTCCACACACTTACCTCCAGGTAACCCCTCCAGGTAACACACACCACCCTCCAGGTAACACACACCACCCTCCAGGTAACACACACACCACCCTCCAGGTAACACACACACCACCCTCCAGGTAACACACCACCCTCCAGGTAACACACACCACCCTCCAGGTAACACACACACCCTCCAGGTACACACACCACCCCTCCAGGTAACACACACCACCCCTCCAGGTAACACACACCCTCCACCACCCCTCCAGGTAACACACACACCACCTCCAGGTAACACACCACACCCTCCAGGTAAACACACCACACCCTCCAGGTAACACACACCACCCCTCCAGGTAAACACACACCACCCTCCAGGTAACACACACCACCCTCCAGGTAACACACACACCACCCTCCAGGTAACACACACACACCTCCAGGTAAACACACACACCACCCTCCAGGTAACACACCACACCACCCCTCCAGGTAACACACACACCACCCCTCTCCAGGTAACACACACCCACCCCTCCAGGTAACACACACACCACCCTCCAGGTAACACAGGTAACACACCCCCTCCAGGTAACACACACACCACCCTCCAGGTAACACACCACCTCTCCAGGTAACAACACACCACCCTCCAGGTAAACACACCACCCTCCAGGTAACACACACACCCCTCCAGGTAACACACACACACACCCCTCCAGGTAACACACCACCCTCCAGGTAACACACCACCCCTCCAGGTAACATACACACCACCCTCCAGGTAACACACACCAGGTAACCACCACCCTCCAGGTAACACACACATTACCACCCTCCAGGTAACACACACACCACCCATCCACACCACCCCCTCCAGGTAACACACACACCACCCTCCAGGTAACACACACCACCTCCAGGTAACACACCACCCTCCAGGTAACACACACCCCTCCAGGTAACACACCACCCCTCCAGGTAACACACACACCACCCTCCAGGTAACACACACACCACCCCTCCAGGTAAACACACCACCCCTCCAGGTAACACACACCACCCCTCCAGGTAAACACACACCATTCACCTCCAGGTAACACACACACAGGTAACACACCACCCTCCAGGTAACACACACCACCCCTCCAGGTAACACACACACCACACCCCTCCAGGTAACACACACCACCCTCCAGGTAACACCACCCTCCAGGTAACACACACCACCCTCCAGGTAAACACACACCACCCTCCAGGTAACACACACACCACCCTCCTCCAGGTAACACACACACACCCCTCCAGGTAACACACACCACCCTCCAGGTAACACACCACCCCTCCAGGTAACACACACACCCCTCCAGGTAACACACACACACACACACCCTCCAGGTAACACACACACCACCCCTCCAGGTAAACACACACCACCGCCCTCCAGGTAACACACACACCACCGCCCCTCCAGGTAACACACACCACCCCTCCAGGTAACACACACACCACCCCTCCAGGTAAACACACCACCCCTCCAGGTAAACACACACCACCCCCTCCAGGTAACACACACACCCCAGGTAACACACACACCACCCCTCCAGGTAACACACACCACCTCCAGGTAACACACACCCTCCAGGTAACACACACACCCCTCCAGGTAAACACACAGGTAACACCCCCTCCAGGTAACACACACCACCCTCCAGGTAACACACACCACCCCTCCAGGTAACACACACACCACCCTCCAGGTAAACACACGCCACCCTCCAGGTAACACACACACCCTACACCGCCTCCAGGTAAACACACCAACCTCTAGGTAATACATACTCACTTTCCAGGTAAACACACCGCCCCTCCAGGTAACACACCATAATTACCTCCAGGTAAACACACACCACCCCTCCAGGTAACACACCACCCTCCAGGTAACACACACACGCCCCTCCAGGTAACACACACCACCCTCCAGGTAACACACCACTACCTCCAGGTAACACACACACCACCCTCCAGGTAACACACACCTCCCCTCCAGGTAACACACACACCCCTCCAGGTAACACACACCACCTCTCCAGGTAACACACCAATTCCTCCAGGTAACACACCACTACCTCCAGGTAACACGCCATTGGCCACCACTTCTCCAGGTACACACACACACACACCCTCCAGGTAACACACCACCCCCTCCCAGGTAACACACACACTCACACCTCCAGGTAACACCACCCTCCAGGTAACACACACCACCCCTCCAGGTAAACACACCACCCTCCAGGTAACACACACACCCCTCTCCAGGTAACACACACCACCTCCAGGTAACACACACACACTACCCTCTCCAGGTAAACACACACAGGTAACACACACACCCCTCCAGGTAACACACACACCCTCCAGGTAATACACACTACCTCCAGGTAACACACCACTACCTCCAGGTAACACACACAATTACCTCCAGGTAACACACACCACCCTCCAGGTAACACACACCACTCCTCCACCACCCTCCAGGTAAACACACTAATTCTCCAGGTAACACACACACACACCTCTCCAGGTAACACACACACTCCCTCCAGGTAACACACCACCCTCCAGGTAAACACACACCACCCCCTCCAGGTAACACACACACACCCTCCAGGTAACACACCCCTCCAGGTAACACACACTACCTCCAGGTAACACACACACCACCTCCAGGTCTCCAGGTAACACACACACCTCTCCAGGTAACACACACCACCCTCCAGGTAACACACACACCACCCTCCAGGTACACACACCACCCCTCCAGGTAACACACCACCCTCCAGGTAACACACACCACCCCTCCAGGTAACACACACACACCCTCCAGGTAACACACACCACCCTCCAGGTAACACACACCACCCTCCAGGTAACACACACCACCCCCTCCAGGTAACACACACGCCACCCCTCCAGGTAACACACCCCTCCAGGTAACACACACACCACCTCTCCAGGTAACACACACCACACCCCAGGTAACACACCACCTCCAGGTAACACACCACCACCTCCTCCAGGTAACACACACACCACCCTCCAGGTAACACACACACCACCTCCAGGTAACACAATTAACCACCCCTCCAGGTAACACACCTCCAGGTAAACACACACCACCTCCAGGTAACAGGTAACACACCACCCCTCCAGGTAAACACACACCACCCTCCAGGTAACACACACACCACCCTCCAGGTAACCACCTCCACACCACCCCTCCAGGTAACACCACCCCTCCACACCACCCCTCCAGGTAACACACACCACCCTCCAGGTAACACACACACACACCTCCAGGTAAACACACCACCCCTCCAGGTAAACACACCACCCCCTCCAGGTAACACACACACATACCCTCCAGGTAACAACACACCACCCTCCAGGTAACACACACCACCTCCAGGTAACACATTCCTCCACACCACCACCCCTCCAGGTAACACACACACCTCCAGGTAACACACACACCCCTCCAGGTAACACACCACCCTCCAGGTAACACACACACCACCCCTCCAGGTAACACACACCACCCTCCAGGTAACACACACCACTCCCTCCAGGTAACAACACACACAACCCTCCAGGTAACACACACACCACCCTCCAGGTAAACACACAGGTAACACCCTCCAGGTAACCACCCTCCAGGTAACACACCTCTCTCCAGGTAACATACCCTCCAGGTAACACACTACCCTCCAGGTAACACTTCTCAGGTAACACACACCCTCCAGGTAACACACACCACCCTCCAGGTAACACACACCACCCCTCCAGGTACACACACACCACCCCCCCCAGGCAACACACACACCACCCCCAGGTAACACACCCCTCCAGGGTAACACACACCACCCCTCCAGGTAACACACCACCCTCCAGGTAACACACCACCCCCTAACCACACACCACCTCCAGGTAAACACACACCACCCTCCAGGTAACACACACACCACCTCCAGGTAACACACACACACACCACCCTCCAGGGTAACACACACACCACCAACCTCCCAGGTAACACACACACCACCCTCTCCAGGTACAACACACACACCACCCCCCCAGGTAACACACACAAACCCCAGGTAACACCACCCCTCCAGGTAAACACACCACCCTCCAGGTAACACACACCACCTCCAGGTAACACACCACCTCTTGTGGTAACACACACTCCCTCCAGGTAACACACACCCCTCTCAGGTAACACACCACCCTCCAGGTAACACACCACCCTCCAGGTAACACACACCACCCCAGTTAACACCACCACTCTCCAGGTAACACACCACAACCCCCTCCAGGTACACACCACCCCTCCAGGTAACACACCACCCTCCAGGTAACACACACCACCCCCAGTTAACACACACACCACCCTCAGTAACACACCACTCCTCCAGGTACACACACACACCAACTCCCTCCATAACACACCACCCTCCAGGTAACACACACACCACCCCTCCAGGTAACACACACCACCCCTCCAGGTAACACACACACCACCCCTCCAGGTAACACACACACCACCCCTCCAGGTAACACACACCA